>NC_140991.1:70980210-71227710 GCF_052327205.1 Somniosus microcephalus
CCCTCCCACTCACACTCTCCCTCCCCCCCCCCCCCCAAAGGCCCGACCGGACTCACCTCGGTAGCACCTGCTGGTGAACAAGGCGGGCCTTTGGACCCGGTTGGCAGACTCCCGTGTCCGATTGAGATCGGGGACAGCCGTTTAAAAAAAAAAAAAGCCAGAGCGGGCTCTTGCAGGCGGGCGGCGCATGCGCGGTCAGTGCCAGCGGCGCGAGGCGGCCCGCGGGGAGTAGGCAGGGAAACCCCGCGGGCTGGCAGGCCGTTAGAGCGGGGAGTAGGCAGGGAAACCCCGCGGGCTAGCGGCCGTTAGAGCGGCTCACTTCGGGCCCCGACACCGTCAAACCTGAGAGGGGGAAGTAGAGAGAGACAGAGAGGGAAGAGGAGAAGGAGAGAGAGGGAAGAGGAGAAGGAGAGAGAGGGAAGAGGAGAAGGAGAGAGAGGGAAGAGGAGAAGGAGAGAGAGAGAGAGGGAAAAGAGAGAGAGAGAGAAATTTTTGGAGCTTCAGGCCTGCCTGCAGCGGGCCTGGAGACCAGCACCGAGTCCCCCCTGCGCGTGAGGAGGAGGGGGGGGGTTGCTAAACACAATATAAAACTGAAATAAATTGTTAATTAATTCCCGAACACATAATTCAAATATTTACCTTAGTTCCCTAACACACAGAAAGTGTGGGGGAAAAAAATCGTGAAAAATCAAGATGGCGGTCACTCACCTTGGTTCAGAAGGATAAGGCCCGCCCACACACGCACCGATTGGTCGACCGGTCAGGTCACCGAAGCGTAGGATTGGTCAATCGTCGAGTCACTCGGCAGTCAACTGTAGGACGGCACGCGCCAGGAACCCGCCGTCCGATTGGTCGACCTCGACGTCACACGGTCGCTAATGAGATGCTAATGAGCGGAACGCTGAATGTTTTTCGGATACCGGGGGCGGGATTTTTGTCCGGCCGAAACGTAAATACGCCTATGACCAGTCCGGAATCGCAAGCTTTCTTTTGAGGTGACGCGCGCGTCGGTACGCTCTATAACTTTCAAATGTATAGAGAACGGACAGACAGACATCGGGACAGACAGACAGAAGAGCCGCTTTATATATATCTTCTATCTATATATATAAAGCGGCTCTTCTGTCTGTCCCGATGTCTGTCCCGATGTCTGTCTGTCTGTTCTCTATACGTTTGAAAGTTACAGAGTGTACCGACGCGCGCGTCGCCTCAAAAGAAAGCTTGCGATTCCGGACCGGTCATAGGCGTATTTACGTTTCAGCCGGACAAAAATCCCGCCCGCGGTATCCCAAAAACGTTCAGCGTTCTGCTCATTAGCACCTCATTAGCGACCGTGTGACATCGAGGTCGACCAATCGGACGGCGGGTTCCTTCCTACAGTTGAGTGTCGAGTGACTCGACGATTGACCAATCCTACGCTTCGGTGACCTGACCGGTCGACCAATCGGTGCATGTGTGGGCGGGCCTTATCCTTCTGAACCGAGGTGAGTGGCCGCCATCTTGATTTTTTCCCCCACACTTTCAGTGTGTTAGGGAAGTAAGGTAAATATTTGAATTATGTGTTAGGGAATTAATTAACAATTTATTTGAGTTTTATATTGTGTTTAGCAACCCCCCCCCTCCTCCTCACCCTCGCGCAGGGGGGACTCGGGGCCTGAAGCTCAAAAAATTTCTCTCTCTCTCTTTCTTCCCTCTCTCTCTCTCTCCTTCTCCTCTTCCCTCTCTCTCCTCCTCTTCCCTCTCTCCTCTTCCCTCTCTCTCCTTCTCCTTTTCCCTCTCTGTCTCTCTCTACTTCCCCCTCTCAGGTTTCACGGTGTCGCGGACGGAGCGGGGACGGGCCGCCCGAAGTTTCCCGCTCGCCAACGGCCGCCAAGCCGCCCTTGCCTGCTCCCCGCGGGCCGCCTCGCGCCGCCCGCACTGACCACGCATGCGCCGCCCGCACTGACCGCGCATGCGCCGCCCGCACTGACCGCGCATGCACCGCCCGCACTGACCGCACATGCGCCGCCCGCCCGCAGCGGCCGTCCATCAGCCGCGCGATACGCGGGGGACCTCAGCTCCGGTCCGTCCCGGCTTCAGAACCCGACCGCGCCTTAAGCGCTAGGCCCCGCACGGCCGCTATCGCAACGGCACCGGACCTCAGGCGCTAGGCAGGGGGAGGGGCCGGAGAGAGGGACAGAGGGGAGTGGGGGAGTGGGGTGGGGGTGGGGGTGGGGGAGGGAGACGGGAGGGGAGGGAGGGAGAGGAGGGGAGGGGAGGGAGAGGAGGGGAGGGAGAGAGGGGAGGGAGAGGAGGGGAGGGAGAGAGGGGAGGGGAGGGAGGGATAGGACAGGGAGAGGACATGACAGGGAGAGGGGGCACACACAGGGGCAGGGAGACCAAGCGCCCCAAAATTGCCCTCGCAACGCGGGGCTCCCCAGCTAGTATATATATAAAAGATAGATGCTGTAGGGCCCCATGTACAATGGCTCCAAACTTCCCACTCGGGCATAGTTCCACACCATGACCTGATCTCCTACCTCCCACTCGTGGTGCTTTCGGGGTTCGAGCAGCAATCGATTACTCCGATGCTGCCTTCCCATGTTCCCAGCCGCCTGCTCGTGGACCTGTTTAAGGTGCTCAAAGAGGTTTCGGGCGAACCTGTCCCGGTTTACCTCCCTGAGCTGACCCTCCGTGAGCACCGGGGCTAGTTCATGGGTGGGGGTCCGCATAACCCTGCCAGTCATCAGCTCGTGCTTTTCGACTGGCTGGCCCGGATCCCCATCAGAACCAACGGTAGGGCCTCGGCCCATTTACGGGGCGAGTCCACCGTCTCCTTCCTCAACCTTTCTTTTAGGGTCCTATTCATCCTTTCCACAATCCCTGATGACTGTGGGTTGTGGGCCACGTGCCATTTCCCCTCAATGCCTAGCAGCATAAGGGTATTCTGCATCACCTGTCCGGTGAAGTGACTCCCTTGGTCGGACTCCACATACTGTGGTAGTCCCCACCGCAAGAACACTCGGACCAGGATCCTGGCAGTACCCAGAGCTGTGGCTGTTCTGCAGGGGAAGGCCTCTACCCATTTGGTGAACACATCCACCAGGACTAGCCAGTACTTATAGCCTCCCTGGGCGGTGGGCAGGGGCCCGATGTAGTCGACCTGTATCGACTGCCATGCTCCCTCTACCCTCCTGATGTGTCCCATAGGTTCCTTCCTTTTGTGGGGGTCAGGGTTATTCGCAGCGCACACAAGACAGCCTGCACAGAACTCGCGGACATCTTCCCTGAGTACCGGCCACCATCTTGCCTGTTCCACCCGCTGCCAGGTGGTCTCAGGCCCGGGGTGTCCTGCTCCTGGACCCTCATGGGCCAGTTGAAGGAATTCCCTCCGGTGCTGCTGCGGCACAACCCACTGTTCCCCCCCGGAACAGCATGCCCTCTTTCACGGAGAGGGTTGCTGTGCCGTACGGACCCTCTACCCTTTTTCCCTCAGTCACTGCACTGAGGACTGCCTTGAGGACGGGGTCTTGGGTTTGGACCGTCTTAAGGTCCAGGGCTAAAGCTACCCCTGCACTCCCTTGAGTCCCGTCCCTACCTCTGACTGCCGCCATGGGTCTGGACCCATAGGGGTCCCAGAAAGTGCCTGTGTGGGCACCCTCCTTGGCGAGCATGTCAGCCTGCTGGTTGCCCTGGCTGCGGGGTTCTGTGGAGGAATGGGCTTTCACCTTGTGGTTGAAAATCTCCCCTTCCTCCCCCACTGCTGCTAGGATCTTTTCTAACAGGGGTTTTACTGTGAGGGGTCTCCCGTCAGCGGAGGTGTATCCGCGGCGGGACCAGATGGCCAGATACTCCGTACATGAATTGCACGTGAACATGCTGTCTGAGCAAATCGTGCAGGGGGTGGGGAAGATTTCGGGGTGTGTAACGACGTACACTACCGTGGACAGTTCAGCCTGCTGGGCGCTCATGGTGCTGGGGAGCTTAATCGCCAGGGCAATGTTTGCCGCTGGGTCGTAAATTCCACACCCCGTGAGACGCTCGCCAGCAGATACCGTGCTGGAACCGTCTACATAGATCTCGCGGCCCGTGGGATGTATCCCGGCCCGTAAACCTATGTTCACTTCCCAAACCCCTTCAATGTTCCAGGATATACCAGGTTGGCTGCGAGCTTTGGCTCGCAGAGACCCTTCACTCTAAGATCCATCTGTGAGAGGAGCAAGGTCCAGCGGGCAATGCGGGCACTGCTCACTGTTCCATCTTTGATCCTCCCATCCAGAAGCATCTGGGTGGGTGTATGATGGGTGAGGAGGGTGATGGGAGCGGTGCCTGTGAAGATCAGTCATCTCTTCACAGCCCAATGTGTGGCCAAGAGGTGCTGCTCACAGTTGGAGTAGCTCCTCTCCACATCCGTGAGTATCCGGGAGGAGTAGACCACCGGCCTCAGCCGGCCGTGCCGCTCTTGGAGCAGCACAGCACTCAGACTATCCCCACTGGCTGCTACCTCCAGGAAAAACTCTTTCCCCCCATCTGTGGCCCCTAGAGCTGGTGCGGTCTGCAAGTCTTTCTTGAGCCTGACAAATGCTGCCTGGCAACCCTCATCCCAAAGCCACTCCACTCCCTTGTGTAGGAGTCAGAGCAGAGGGGCTGCTGTGGCTGCATAGTCCTCAATAAAATCCCTGCAGTACCTGGTTAGCCCTAGGAATGACCTCACACCTGTTACTGTGTTGGGGACTGGTAACTCTTGTACCGCTTCTCGCCTAGCCTTATCTATGGCCCTTTCTCCAGCGCGCACGGTTAGGCCTAGGAATTTCACCTCCTGCTGGCCGATCTGCGCTTTCTTGGGGTTTACCTTAAAACCCTTTTGTCCTAGCAGCTCCAGCAGTTCGGCCAATAGTGGGCCATGCTCCTCTTTCGAATCAGTGAACAGGAGCAGGTCATCCACATATTGGACCAACTGTCTGGGCTGGCTAAAATCCTTTAAATTGTTCATCATATACTGATGGAAAATGCTGGGGCTGTTGTGGAAGCCCTGCGGCAAGCAGTTCCACGTGTACTGTTGCCCTTTAAACGTAAAGGCAAACTAGTACTGCTCCTCCCTCCTTAAAGGGATGGACCAAAACCCGTTGGAAATATCCAGCACCGTGAAAGTGGTCGCGGATGCTGGAATACTTCCTATCAGGTTGGCAACTGCTGCTACTGTGGGTGCACAGGCTGGGATGTTACTGTTGAGCACCCGATAGTCCACCGTGGCCCTCCAGGAATTGTCCGGCTTCCTAACCGGCCACAATGGAGAGTTTACGTGGGTGGCTATCGGCCTCAGAACTCCCTGCTGTGCTAACGAGGACATGGCTGCTTCCATGTCTGGCTCCACTTCCCTGGGGAAGTTATACTGTTTCTGTGGTCGGGCCCTGGGGTCCCCGTCTACGCTGACCTCAAACCCATTGATCCTCTCGCAGTCGTGTTTGTGTGTGGCAAATGTGGCCAGGTGGGCCTGCACAAATGCCTGGAACTTTGGTGGGGTATTGCTGACCATAAGCTCGAGGTTATAATCCTCTTTGGGCTTCATGGTGCAGAGGGTCCCCTTTCCTTCCTTTCCTGAGATTACTGCTACCTCTCCGTTCTTTACTTTACCTGCCCCCCAAAGGCAATGATTTCTCAAATCCACTAGGATCCCGTGGCCTACAATAAAGTCGGCCCCCAGGACCCCTCTTCCACCCTCCACTTCCCATTTCATCAGGACACAGGTCCACTTGGAGCGGAGCGGTCCTAACGGAATGGCGAGCGGGATGGAAAACGAGCCAGCCTGTTCTTTGCCTGTGAACCCCGACAGACTGTATGGGCTGTGGAATTCTTTCCCTTGTTATCTTTCCAAGGGTTTTTGCACTCCTTCCGCCAGTGACCATTCTTCCCGCACCCATAACAATTCGTCTTTCTGTTGGGGCGGGTTATTCCCTTCCTGGTGCCACTCTTTCCTACCCGGTCCGGGTTTTACCTCAGGCACCTTCCCCTTGGGTGGGTGTGCATCGGTTCCCCTACCGTTTTTATAGGCTAGAGTCAACTGCCTGATCACCGTAAGTTCGGTGGTCTGGGGGTTTTTGGGGTCGAACCAGACTTCTGCCTTGGCCCGGACCTGTGGCAAGCTGTTCGCCACCAGGCAACGGAGCCAATGGGCCAGGGGATCCTCGTTCAGGAACCCCCGGTTCGGCGCCCCCGGACAGGCCCTCCGGTACACTGGCCATAACCGGTCCGCAAAAGCCTGCGGGGTTTCCCCTGCGAGCTGGACCGTCTTCTCCACACGGGAGAAAGGACTTCCCGCATTCATTCCCATGGCCTCCAGAACTGCATCCCTGAACTCCTCATACCCGCTCTGGCCCCTTTTACACTCGTCCGAGAGGGATTCGAGGAGACTACTCTCCAGGGAGAATAGCAGCATCTTGGCCTGCTCAGTGCCATCGCAGTCGTTGACACTGGCTGCCTGCTCTATGTCCCTGAAGTGGATCGAGGGGCCTCCCTTTTCGGACAGCTTCGGGATATGGTTGACCATAGCCCTAAGCTGTTGGGTGCTATAGGGTAATACGAACTGGTTTTGGAGGGGTCCCTCATTGACGGGTGGGCCGAACCTCCAATGCTGTTCTGGGCACATCGGTCCCGGCTCCGACCTCGCTGGCGGGAGTTGCTCCACCTCCGCTTCCACCTCTGGCTCCACCCCCCCTTGCTGCCAAACCTCGCTGAAACTTGGCGCTACGGGTGGTGGTCGTGAGATCTCCTGCCCCTCAACCGAGTCATCCCTGGGCACTACCGGTGACGTTGGAACTGCCCTCCCCTCGTTCCCCATAAAATCCGCCTGACCTGCCTTTGGGCATATGAGGCATACCATGCCTTTTGCCTTCCGGAGGGCCCGGCTCAGATTTTCTATCTGCTCTTTACAGGGGCCGTGGTCTGCCTCCTCAAACCCCTGTTCGCTCGCTAGCTTGTAAGCTGCCTTTACCTCCTGTACTTTCTCTTCCAGTTCCCTAATCTGCCTTGCCAAGTGGGCGTTCTTCTCCCGCAACCTTAACTCATTTCCCTTCGCCTCGGTGACTTGGCACCGTAGGTATTCCAACTGGGCCTTGTGTTCTCCCGTTAAATGCACTCTCTCCTGATTCAAGGCCTGCAAAGCTACCAATAACTTCTCCCCTGCTAGAGCCTTATCCTGGATCTCCAGGGCTGACTCCCTTAACTCGACTGCCTGTGCTGCAAAGAGCATGTCCAAAAGCTGGAACTGCTTTTTGAAACACATCAGCCAAACTGCCTTCTTTAAGGACTTCTTGTGTTCCTTTCCCTCTGTCCACTTAGCTGCTGCATCTACCGGATGCCCAGCCCTTAACAGAGTGGTGATCCACTTCTTTGTGATATTCACCTTGCTAAACACATAATCAGAAATCCTTTCCTCCATCATGGTTTGCTCATCCGAACCATTGTCCACTGTATCGCAACCCTGTTGCCGGTGTCCTGCCGCGGTCGCCATTTTCTGTAAGGGGTGGCGTGTGGTGCGTGCGCCCAGTCAGTTATGCCCCTGACTGCCTGTGAGCGGTTCGAATCACTCACACACCCCTGGGTTCTATACACCGGACTTAGGTACAGGCGGCGATACAGAAAACTCGAGTAGACAAGTGGTTTGGTGTAAGAAAACCAAGATTTTATTAAAACAGAAATGAAAACACAGTCTTATGAGAAATTACTGGTAGAAAAATTACAGGCATATAACAATAATTATACTTATACAGGGAATGGGGAACACACGACACATCGAGGGAAAAACAACTATTTTAACAATCCCCTTATCCTTATCCCACCCCTGTACCTAACTAGATTAAGCTATGAGGGGCCAGAAATTCATGCCCACCAATCCAAAGCAAAGCCTGTTGTTTTAGCAATTGCGAGTTTTGAGGTCTGGTCTCCTGTCCTTTGGGGTACTCTGTTGCCACGTGGCCTCAGGGTGCGGTGCTGGAGCTGTTGCTGCGACACACCTTTCCTCTCCTCAGCTACCGTCTTCGTCTCGTCGTGATGAGTTCTCTTCTTCTCCCTCGGGCGGTCGTCGGCGGTAACATTGCATCAGCGGGACAGTTGGCAGTCTTCACTGCCTAGATTTTCCTACCCATTCTTGGAACGCCGTTATATTCATTATGGCGTGGACACCTGCGTTTAACGCCTGCTTAATTCGCAGTGTTCAATAGCCAACTTATTCTCACTGTCCATATATTTTCTTCCTCCAAGCGCCAGCTTATAACTAGGCGCTCGGTTTTTATTAGTGCGTCTTCTGCTGCCCTTCTCTGCTCTTGTCGAGTCTTTACCTTTTTCTTCGTCTTGCCTTGTCTCGTCTCATTTCGTCTGCCCCTTTTTGGTGGCCCGGGTGTTCTGTATAACTTTGGACTCGGGTCTCGTTCCCCTCTCCCGCGTTTGGTATGGATGTCCTTGGCTGTTAAACCCAATGCGGGGAGCGAGAAGAGAACCCGCCACGAGGCCAGGGCATGAGTACGGGTGGCAGCAACCCAAGACCAGACAAGAGGTCAGAGTCAAGAGAGCGATTGTTACTGATGGGCCTACAATTATACTCTTTCCGATGGCCCTTATCTGCGCGCCAAATCAGGTCAGTCCATTGTTTCACTTTTGGCGGGCTGTTTTAAATGATTATATCAATCTAAACTAACTGGATTTAGATGACCGTTTATCACACCTGATGGCCCGATGTCCGGGCTGTATTGTCATTAATGCATTTTAATCGGCCTGTGCAGCCTTGATGGCTTCCATAAGCTGTTGCCGATTATTTATGCAGACAAACTAATGGCCTTGTGCTTAGGCCTAACTGGGTTGATCTGTTTTGATCTGACGTAGTGCATATTCAATGTTTGCCTAGCTGTCTGGCCCTTCAAACACAAAAGTCCTTTTCACAGAAATGCTTTTTAAGTTTCGATTTCCCAAAGCAGCCTGTTCTGTGCTGCAGAGTCCAAGCTTTTAAAATCTCACAGGCTTTTGGTCACGAGGTGCGGACGCCATCTTGTGGGTACCCTTTTTTTAAATTGTCCATACAGGGTCTCTTATTAATAATCTTGGGGGAATGTGGAAATTTTGAGAACCTTACAAGTAGGCCATTCGGCCCCTCGAGCCCACTCTGCCATTTAATGAGATTATGGCTGATCATCCAAATTCAGTACCTGTCCCTGCTTTCTCCCCACATCCCTTGATCCCTTTAGCCTCAAGAAATATATCCAACTCCTTCTTGAATATATTTAATGAATTGGCCTCAACTGCCCTGTGTGGCAGAGAATTCCACTGGTTCAGAACTCTCTGGGTGAAGAAATTCCTCCTCATCTCAGTCCTAAATGGCTTACCTCTTATCCTTAGACTGTGACCCCTGGTTCTGGACTCCCCTGCCATCGGGAACACCCTTCCTGCATCTAGTCTGTCTAGTCCTGTTAGAATTTTATAAGTTTCAATGAGATCCCCTCTCATTCTTCTAAACTCCAGCGAATATAAGCCTAATCGACCCAATCTCTCCTCATACGTCATTCCTGCCATCCCAGGTATCAGTCTGGTAAATCTTCGCTGCACTCCCTCCATGGCAAGAACATCCCTCCTCAGATAAGGCGACCAAAACTGCACACAATACTCAAGGTGTGGTCTCACCAAGGCCCTGTACAACTGCAGCAAGACATCCTTGCTCCTGTACTTGAATCCTCTCGCTATGAAGGCCAACATACCATTTGCCTTCTTAACTGCCTGCTGCACCTGCATGCTTACCTTCAGCGACTGGTGTACAAGGACACCCAGGTCTCGTTGCACTTCCCCTTTTCCCAATCTTTTGCCGTTCAGATAATAGTCAGTCTTCCTGTTTTTGCCACCAATGTGGATAACCTCGCATTTCGCATTTATCCACATTATACTGCATCTGCCATGCATCTGCCCAATCACCCAACCTGTGCAAATCGTACTGGAGTTTCCCTGCATCCTCCTCATAGCACACACGCCCAGCCAGCTTTGTGTCATCTGCAAACTTGGAGATATTACATCTAGTTCCCTTGTCTAGATCATTTATATATATATTGTTAATAGCTGGTGTCCTAGCACCGATCCCTGCGGTACCCCACTAGTCACTGCCTGCCACTCGGAAAAAGACCCGTTTATTCCAACTCTTTGCTTCCTGTCTGCCAACCAGTTCTCTATCCAAGACAGTACCTTACCCCCAATCCCATGTGCTTTAACTTTACACGCTAATCTCTTATGCGGGACCTTATCGAAAGCCTTCTGAAAGTCCAAATACATCACATCCACTGGTTCTCCCTTATCTATTCTACCAGTTACATCCTCAAAAAATTGCAGTAGGTTAGTCAAGCATGATTTACCTTTTGTAAATCCATGTTGACTTTGTCCGATCCTGTCACTGTTTTCGAAGTGCTCTGCTATTACATCTTTTATAATGGATGCTAGCATTTTCCCCACTACCGATGTCAGGGTTACCGGTCTATAATTTCCTGTTTTTTCTCTACCACCCTTTTTAAATAGTGGGGTTACATTAGCTATCCTCCAATCCATGGGAACTGTCATCCAGGGAGCCCTGACTTTAGTTGCCCTGCCTTTCCCCCTAGTTGGAATGTACCTGAACTATTTCCTCTTTAAAGGCAGCCCATTGTTCCATTACAGTTTTGCCTGCCAATCTTTGATTCCAGTTTACCCGGGCCGGATCCATTCTCATCCCACTGAAATTGGCCTTCCCCCAGTTAAACATTTCTACTCTAGGTTGCTCCCTGTCCTTTTCCATAGCTAATCTAAACCTTATGATACTATGATCACTGTTTCCTAAAGGTTCACCTACTGACACTTGCTCCACTTGACCTACCTCATTCCCCAGAACCAGATCCAGCAATGCCTCCTCCCTCGTCGGGCTGGAAACATACTGATCAAGAAAGTTCTCCTGAACACACTTCAGAAATTCTTCCCCTTCTCTGCCCTTAATACTATTACGATCCCAGTCAATATTAGGATAGTTGAAGTCCCCCATTATTACTACTCTATCGTTCTTGCACCTCTCTGTAATTTCTCTGCAAATTTGCTCCTCCATATCTTTTCCACTATTTGGTGGTCCTTAGAATACAGTTAGTAGTGTAATGGCACCTCTATTATTTCTTAACTCTAGCCATATAGATTCTGTACATTGTCCTTAACCAATACTGCCACACTACCTCCTATCTTCCCTTCCCTATATTTCCTGAACACTTTATAATCAAGAATATTTAATACCCAAACTTGCCCTTTTTTGAGCCAGATCTCAGTTATTGCCGCAACATCATATTCCCGTGTGGCTATTTGTGCCTGCAGCTCACGTACCTGCGTTCACATGCATACACTGTACACCCATCTTAGACCGTCCTGTATTCTCTTAGTTTGACCCCACCTAATACTTTACAGTTTCTTACTTTAGTGCTCTCTGCGTCTCCCAATCCTTTGAGCACTTTCTTTCCCCTTTCTAATGTTACATCCTGGTGCCCATCCCCCTGCCAAATTAGTTTAAACCCTCCTCAACAGCTCTAGCAAACCTCCCCGTGAGGATGTTGGTTCCGGCCTTGTTGAGGTGCAACCCGTCTGGCCTGTACAGGTACCACCTCCTCCAGAACCCATCCCAATGCCCCAGGAATCTGAAGCCCTCCTTCCTGCACCATCTGTTCAGCCACGCATTCATCTACTCTATCCTCCTATTTCTATACTCACTAGCACATGGCACCAGGAGTAATCCGGAGATTACGGTCTTTGAGGTCCTGCTTTTTAATCTCTTTCCTAGCTCCCTAAAATTTGCTGCAGGACCTCATCCCTCTTTCTACCTATGTCATTGGTACCGATATGGACCACGGCCATTGGCTGTTCACCCTCCCGCCTCAGAATGTTCTGCAGCCGCTCAGCGACCTCCTCGACCCTGGCACCAGGGAGGCAATATATCATCCTGGAGTCATGTCTGTGGCCGCAGAAACGCCTGTCTGCTCCCCTAACTTTCGAATCCCCTTCTTAATTATTTTGTCACTGAGTTCTAAAATCATCTTTATTCATGAAATTAAATCTATATTGAACTGTCTCCCTCTGTATATACTCTACATACATAATGGTATTAGTTGTCCTGTTGCTGTATGTCGCCTCATAACTTGTAAAAGTAAGCTGGACTTGGTAATATACATTCTACTGAATAACCTGAATGGAGCAACAACAGTGACGAGCTGGGGCGGTGTCTGCGGGGGATGGGTGCCTCGTGGCGGCGCAGTACTGCCGTGTTACAGCGAAAATTTTGGCAGCCTCCGCAGCGAGTGTTGCGCAGTCTTCAACTTCAGATCTGGCCAGGGCAGCTTGTACCTGTTCAGGCAGTTGGCTGAGGAAAATCTCGCGGAATAGGAAACATTCCCGTTCTGAGCCCAGGAGTGTGAGCATTTGGCTCATCAACTCTGAAGGCTTGGAGTCCCCGAGCCCGGGCATAGCGAGTAATCGATGGGCGCGCTCCGATTTTGTGAGCCCGAAAACCTGCAGTAACCGCGCTTTGAGGGTTTCATACTTGCGCTCCGTTGGGGTTTTTTCGAGGAGGCTGACGATCCGAGAGGCGGTAGAGCTGTCGAGTGCGGAGACCACGTAAAAATACTCGGTCTGATCCGCATCGATGTTCCTCAGGGCGAACTGGGCCTTGACCTGAATAAACCACGAGGGTGCTTGCTGCTCCCAGAACTGCGGTAGCTTTAGCGAAACGGCGTTTGCTGCCATGCTGTGCTCTTCTTTTGTGAAAACATTCACAAAAACGGGGTCACCAATGTAGGAATTGACGAATTCCTACGAATAACTGAGATCGACAACAGAGATCAATTAAACAGGTCTTTACTCAATGGAGATGCCACGAGGACTGCCTGGGCAGTCCCGTGGTTTGCGACGTGACGTCATCGCGTTTGCCCACGTTTTCCCGCGCTCTTAAAGGGGCCACGCTCCGTACATGCAAACTCTATATACAAAACACAGTAATGCCTAACACAATGGTACAGGTTTAGGCTGGTGTTAGAACATCGTTAAAGAGAATTATATACAGTTAGCCAGAGTCATTCAGTGGTTCTGCCACACCTGACTGAAAGACAGTTGTGGTTTCACACTTTAACTAAACATGAACACTTGGGCTTCATTGATCAGATTCCCTTTCTCAGCTGCTCGCTTAGCTGCCTCGTCTGCCCATGCATTGCCCTGTTGGTGTCGGTCAGTAATCCTCTTGTGTGCTTTAATTTATTATTGCGCACTCTTTAGGTAGGAGAAAGGTTCCTACTAATTCCTTGATTATATTCTCGTGTCTTATGGGTCCTCCTCCTGGTGTCATATATCCTCGCCTACTCCAGGCTACCATGTAATCAGACACCACCCCAAAGGCATTCCGACTATCTATATATGTTTACACTTTTTCCTTTGGCTAACCTCAGGGCTTGTTTCACTTTACAAAAGCTGTTTCATGGTCCACCAGCTCCTGGGATGGTTTCCCCCTTTGATCAAATCCTGTATAGGCTGGGCCATTTCTGCATATTCTGGGATAAAGTTCCGGCAATAATTAAATAGCCCTAGTACCTGCCTGACCCCCTCCCCTATCTGGCGCGGTCCCTTCCTGCTGCCATCTCTGAGGGCTTCCTCCTTTCATTTCACAAACCTTGCCCTTTGGCTTATTCATTACCCAATATTCCTTTTATCTGTATGGTGCACCTCAAAGCGCAGGGTCATTTTCCTCACAACTTTAGCCTTTGTATTTACCCCATCTTCTGGATCAAAATCTGACCATAGCTGCTTGTAAGTACTGGACTGATGAATCAAAGCACGCAGCCAGTGATTGCGTGCAGCTCTGCTAGCTGTCCTCTTGGTCCTAGTGCCCCCATATGCTGCCGGAGTCTCATTTGCTCTACGTCTGCTATAGCTTTTAAAAGGATCCCTTCCTAGCCCCAACTTATTCATATTACTGGACAATTTCCTTAAATCCTCCATATTACACAGAATCACAACCTCCCGATCGAGCAGCCCTAAGGGGGAAAAATTCGGTATCGCCCCGTTTGGGGTGTTATTATTGGCGGTGCGCAAAGTTTAGCGCCAGGCACAGGTTCTCGCCACCTCGAGCGATATTGGGTTGCAGCGCCCCTGAAGGTGATCGCGGCGCTAAATCAGGCGCTGCACGGTAGTCTTAAGGCGCTAACCTGGCGGCGCAACGCAATTTCTCCGCGGGCGGGCGCAGCGCAGGTGCTGTCAATAATCGATTTGACCTAGACACGCTGGCGCCGGTCAGCTCTTAAAGGGGCGGATCGATTCTCATCTGCAGCCACACTCTGCACCTTGTAGGCCTCAAAATCGACAGTGACCTACCTGTGGCAGCCAAAACTTCAAGGACATGGAGAGGGTCAGGGAGAGAGCGCAGCGCTTCAGCGAGGGGGCATTGGATGCTCTGGTTGGCGCGGTGGAGCGCCAGCGATCTGTGCTGTACCCGGAGAATGGTAGGAGGCCTAATCAGACCAAATACCGCAGAGCTTGGAGGGAGGTTTCCCAAAGAGTCACCTCCAGCAGCATGGTGCCCAGGACTCCTGTGCAATGCAGGAAGAAGTTCAATGATCTCACTCGGGTCGTTAGGGTGAGTGCCTTTTTCAGATTTAACTTCATCCCTCCATTTGCACCTCACTTTATGGCCAGAGGGTACGCAAAGCCCCAATGGCCAGCTGTCATCCAGCACCCATGGCCCTTTCTGGAAACACACACGCACATTCAGCTCAGTGCATAATGTAAGGGCTATTCTACCATGGAAGGCATGTGATGTCAGCGCAGGGCAGCATGTTTCATCACACCCCATCCTGCCTCTTGCAGGCCAAGCTGGCGAGGAACCGCAGGCAGCAGCTTCGTACCGGAGGAGGCCCGCCTCACCTGCAGACCCTTACAGACCTGGAGGAGCGAGTCCACCAGATCGTTGCAAGCCGAATGAGTGGTCCCGTCGCCTCTGGTGCTGCCGACCCCATTGTGCACAGCGTGGTAAGGTCATCACCTTTTTGAACTCTCTCCTTCCACTTGTTCCCCCCACCAGCATGCTTTTTCACTCTGGACCCAAGTCAGAGCATTGCAGCACTCATGCATCTCTTGCTGCCACCCTGTCCTTTCACCAAAGCCACTCTTCAACCTCCCTGCTTTCAGATGCTGCATCACCAGCTCGGGAGCCGGGCCCTCAAGCTGCCACTGCGACTGACTCGGGAGGCGACGAGCAGGAGGAAGCCGGACCATCCATACCACCCTCAGGCGAGCCAGCCCATCTGCAGACTGGGGAGACTACTTCCCTGGAGGGGAGCGGGGGGGAATGCTCTGAGGAGGATCCAGCTCCAGGAACCAGCGGCCTGCAGCAACGCGAGGGGGGTAGGGAAGCTCGGGGGCCATCTCCCCGGAGGGCGAGTCGGGCCGCGAGTGCTGCTGCACAGAGCGCAGAAGAGGTGCGTGCCCTCGCAGAAATGAGCGCCGAGGCTGGGCTGGGCTGAGGCACACTGAGCTCATGGCTGCAGTGGCAAGGATGCCTGAATCCATCGAGACACTGGCAAGGAGTGTCCAAGACTTCGGCGCAGCACAGGCAAGGAGTGCGCAGGACTTCGGGACAGCACTGGAAACGATTGTCCAGGGCTTCACTCAAGCACTGGCACCTGCCACGCAAGTGCTGAGTGCTGCCACGCAGTCACTCGCTGGTCTCATGCAGACGCAGATTGAGGCCACGCGAGCACTGACTGCTGCCACCCTCGCTGGATCGGGCAGGATTACCCGGGGCCCTTGCAGCACCACAGCAGGCAAGCAATCTGTGGACCAGCCGATTGCTGCGCATGCTGTGGTGCTGCCCCGTCAGAGTGCCAGTGTGTCAGCCAACCAGGGAGCTGCTGTCCGCTCTCAGGATGACCGCATTCCTGATGCCACCACTGGCACGTCTCCACTGCAGCTGCCACCACCTGTAGGACAGACTGCTTCCACCCATGCAGAGTTGGAGCAGTCAGCCGCCGGGCCCTCCAGGCCCAGAGCTCGTCCAGGCCGTCCCTCAGGGGCATCTGCACTTTCGGACAGTCAGCAGGCCTCCCCAAGCCTCGCTGCAGCCACTGGGGTCCCATTACAGAGGAGCTGCAGGGAGGGAAGGGGCCAATCTCGCAAGCGAAGCGAAGGGGAGGTGGGGTGGCTATGTTAATAAAGGAAGGAATCACTGTAATACAGAGAAATGATATTGGGTCAAAAGATCAGGACAATGAAACAGTTTGGGTGGAGGTAAGGAATAATAAGGGGAAAAAAACACTAGTGGGCGTAGTCTATAGGCCTCCGAACTGTGGCAACTCTGTTGGACGGAGTATCAATCAGGAAATAGTTGAGGCTTGTAATAAGGGAACATCTATAATTATGGGGGATTTTAACTATCATATTAATTGGACAAATCAAATTGGGCAGGGCTGCCTTGAGGATGAGTTCATTGAGTGTATTAGGGATGGGTTTCTTGAGCAGTATGTAACTGAACCGACCAGGGGGCAGGCAACCTTAGATCTGGTCCTGTGTAACGAGACAGGATTAATTAAAAATGTCCTAGTAAAGGATCCCCTTGGAATGAGTGACCATAACATGGTTGAATTCCATATTCAATTAGAGGGTGAGAAGGTTGGATCTCAAACAAGCGTGCTGAGCTTGAATAAAGGAGACTATGAAGGTATGAGAGCGGAATTAATTAGAGTGGACTGGGAAAATAGATTAAAGGGTAAGACGATACATGATCAGTGGTGTACATTTAAGGAGTTATTTTACAACTTCCAAAAAGTATATATTCCACTGAGAAGAAAAGGGTGTAAAAGAAAAGACAGCCATCCGTGGCTAAGTAAAGAAATTAAGGATAGTATTCGACTAAAAACAAGGGCATATAAGGTAGCCAAATCTAGTGGGAGGATAGAGGATTGGGAAAACTTTAAAAGACAGCAAAAAATAACGAAAAGATTGATTAAGAAAGGGAAGATAGATTATGAAAGTAAATTAGCAAAAAATATAAAAACAGATAGTAAGAGTTTTTATAGTTATATAAAAAGAAAAAGGGTGGCTAAAGTAAATGTTGGTCCCTTAGAGGATGAGACCGGGAAATTAATGGTGGGAAATATGGAGATGGCCAAAAACACTGAATGAATATTTTGCATCAGTCTTTACAGTAGAAGACACTAAGAATATCCCAACACTGGACAAACAGGGGGCTAAAGGGGGGGAGGAGCTAAACACGATCAAAATCACTAAGGAAGTGGTACTCAGTAAAATAATGGGACTCAAGGCGGATAAATCACCTGGACCTGATGGCTTACATCCTAGGGTCTTGAGGGAAGTGGCGGTAGGGATTGTGGATGCATTGGTAATAATTTTCCAAAACTCCCTGGACTCGGCAATGGTCCCGACAGACTGGAAAACTGCTAATGTAACACCCTTATTTAAAAAGGGCAGTAGACAGAAGGCTGGAAACTATAGACCGGTTAGCCTAACATCTGTGGTAGGTAAAATTTTGGAGTCCATTATAAGAAGACAGTAACAGGACATTTGGATAATCATAATTTAATAGGACAAAGTCAGCATGGTTTTATGAAGGGGAAGTCATGTTTGACAAATTTGCTGGAGTTCTTTGAGGAAGTAACATATAGGGTGGATAAAGGGGAACCAGTGGACGTAGTGTATTTAAACTTCCAAAAGGCATTTGACAAGGTGCCACACAAAAGATTATTGCTTAAGATAAAAAATCACGGGATTGGGGGTAATATTCTGGCATGGACAGAGGATTGGCTATCTAACAGAAGGCAGAGAGTTGGGATAAATGGTTCATTCTCAGACTGGCAATCAGTAACTAGTGGTGTTCCGCAGTGGTCAGTGCTGGGTCCCCAACTCTTTACAATCTATATTAACGATTTGGAGGAGAGGACCGAGTGTAACATATCAAAGTTTGCAGATGATACTAAGATGGGGGGGAAAGTAGTGAGTGAGGAGGACATAAAAAACCTTCAAGGGGACATAGACAGGCTAAGTAAGTGGGCAGAGATTTGGCAGATGGAATACAATACTGGAAAGTGTGAGGTTATGCACTTTGGCAGGAAAAAACGTAGAGCAAGTTATTATCTTAATGGCAAGAAACTGGAAAGTACTGAAGTACAAAGGGATCTGGGGGTCCTGGTGCACGAAACTCAAAAGGTTAGTATGCAGGTGCAGCAAGTGATTAAGAAGGCCAATGGAATGTTGGCTTTCATTGCTAGGGGGATAGAATATAAAAATAGGGAGGTATTGCTTCAGTTGCACAAGGTATTGGTGAGACCGCACCTGGAATACTGTGTACAGTTTTGGTGTCCATACTTAAGAAAGGACATACTTGCTCTCGAGTCAGTACAAAGAAGGTTCACTCGGTTAATCCCGGGGATGAGGGGATGGACATATGAGGAGAGGTTGAGTAGATTGGGACTCTACTCATTGGAGTTCAGAAGAATGAGAGGCGATCTTATTGAAACATATAAGATTGTGAAGGGGTTGGATCGGGTGGATGCAGGGAAGATGTTCCCGATGATGGGTGAAACTAGAACTAGGGGGCATAGTCTTAGAATAAGGGGCTGCTCTTTCAAAACTGAGATGAGGAGGAACTACTTCACTCAGAGGGTGGTAGGTCCATGGAATATGCTGCCCCAAAAAACTGTGGAAGCTACATCATTACATAAATTTAAAATAGAAATAGACAGTTTCCTAGAAGTAAAGGGAATTAAGGGTTACGAGGAGCGGGCAGGAATTTGGACATGAGTCTAGGTTCGGATCGGTCATGGCCCTGTGGTTAGCGGAGCGGGCCCAGGGGCCATGTAGCCTGATCCTGCTCCTATTTCGTGTGTCTAATTCTGTTAGATGCAGGAGATGGTTCTGTGATAGTGGATTGGCAGTTAGGATCAGATCAGCCATGATCTTATTGAATGGCGGAGCAGGCTCGAGGGGCCGATTGGCCTACTCCTGCTCCTATTTCTTATGTTCTATATGTTCTCATCACCATCGAGGGGGAAAAAGTCAAAGGTGCTGCTGATACCTGTTATTTGTAGAATTCAAGGCCGAGGATGCTGGTCTGAATGTTAGTTATGTTTTGGACAGACTCCCAGGTGTGCGAGTCACTTATGTGGCAGTCTGTTTGTTTTGCTTTTTGTTGCCATTGCTTTGTCATGCGGGAAGGAAGCACATTTTGTAAAATAAACAACTTTCTTTATTTACAATGGCCATGTCTGCTCTTTACATACATTTTGCCCTTCACAGGCTTTGGGGTATCAGAACGGTTCCATTCCTGTTCTTGGAATGGCAGCAAGCATTCCCTGAGAGGGGCCTAGAAGCGACTTCTGATAAGCCTCTGACGGACGGCCCTTCCAGTTTGTGCCTCCCTCCCGTCTTGGTCCTCCTCCTCCTCCTCCTCCTCCTCCTCCTCTGCTGATGCTTCAATGTCTGGTAGCATTGGCTGGGTCCTCAGGATTGCGAGGTTATGCAGCATGCAACACACAACCATGAAGTGGGAGACTCGCTCAGGTGAGTACTGAAGGGCTCCTCCGGAATGGTCTGTTGTGTCTGTGTATAATAAGACACAGACTGCAGGAGAACGGTATAACAGGTGTTTACTCAACGTGGCTCACACGGGAACTGGTCTGTACAGATTACTACTCAGTGCTATATACAGGTGTGGTCACTGCCAGTACTGCAGTATACATGAGCTGTAAAAAGTACTTCCCCCGTTAAAGGTACATACATTACAATTCCTCCCCTTTTAGATTAACAGTACCATAACACTCATTTAACAATTAAATATCAAACTAATTACAATTAACACTTTTAACATGCAACATTAGCTGAAAATAGTCTATTTATATATTCAGTCTTTGGGGAGGCTTCCTGATCCTTTCTGGATAGTGCCTTTCCCAAGTGTCTTGCTCTTGGTGCGGAGGCGATTCTGGCCCCCTGTCGTCGGTTGGTTCATCAGCTTCCGATGCTACTGTTTCTGGGGTAGATGCGACCTGTACGTCGGGTTCATCACCAGGCACGTATGGGCGAGGCATGGGGTTGACTTGTTCCTGTGACTCTAGGATCTGGTCAGCATGGCGTCTCACG
Source organism: Somniosus microcephalus (assembly GCF_052327205.1). Lineage (NCBI taxonomy): Eukaryota > Metazoa > Chordata > Chondrichthyes > Squaliformes > Somniosidae > Somniosus > Somniosus microcephalus. The sequence goes on from NC_140991.1 coordinate 71,000,359, forward strand.
ATGCTCTCCCCAACGTCCACTGTGTACATTAGTGGGCCCTGCCGTGTGCATATCGTTCCTGGCTGCCATTTTTCTGTTCGGTTGTCGCGGGCCAAGACTGGTTGCCCTACATTGAAGCTCCTTGTTGGCTTCTCATGGATGTGCTGGAATTGCTTATTCTCAACATCTCTTCGTACGTTTGGTCTGAGCAAATCCAGGCGAGATCTTAACCTTCGGTTAAAGAACATCATGGCTGGGGCCTGGTTGGTGACTGCATGTGTCGCATTCCGGTAGGCGAACAGGAAATTGTCCACCTTGTGCTGCAGCGGAATGTTGTCATTGTACATAGCCTTTATTGCCTTCTTAAAGGTTTGTTCGAACCTCTCAGCCAATCCATTTGTGGCTGGATGATACGGGGCGGATGTGTAATGCCTTACCCCATTCTTTTTCAAGAACCTCCGGAACTCTTCGGACACAAACTGTGGTCCATTGTCAGAGCAAATCTGTTCTGGCAAGCCATTCCTGGCAAAAATGGTCCATAGGACTGCAATAGTTTTCTCTGTGGTGGTGGACGACATTTTGATGACCTCAGGCCATTTCGAGTGCGCATCCACGACTATTAAAAACATTGAGTCCATGAATGGACGAGCAAAATCAATATGCACCCGTTGCCATGGAGGTGAAGGCCACTCCCATGGGTGTAGAGGGGCCTGTGGTGGTGCATTTTGGACTTTCTGGCATCCTGAGCAGCTCTTGGTCAGGTCCTCGATTTGTTTATTAATTCCCGGCCACCACACATAAGCCCTGGCTAGGCTTTTCATTTTTACCCCTCCCAGATGACCCTCATGAAGCTCATTGAGCACTCTACCCCTTAACTTGGGTGGAATTACCACTCGGGATCCACACATCAAGGTCCCCCGGCACACTGACAGCTGTTCTCTCCTTGTCGAGAATGCTGGCAACAGTGAGTCGCCATGTGCTGGCCATCCCTTCACCGTCAAATCATATACCCGAGACAGTGTCGGGTCATTTTGGGTTTCCTTTTCGATACAAGCATTAGTTACCGGTAGGTATTCAACTATAGTCGAATGGAATATTTCGACAGTATCCACAGCTGGTGCTTCCTCCGCAGTAGGCAGTGGCAGGCGTGATAGCCCATCAGCATTTCCATGCTGTTTCGTGCCCTTATATTCAATCTCATAGTGGTGCGCCCCTAGAAAAAGTGACCAGCTTTGTAGTCATTGCGCAGTCATCACCGGAACGCCCTTCTTTGGATTAAAAATGGAGACAAGAGGCTGGTGATCAATCAGCAAGGTGAATTTCTGCCCGTGCAGATAGTGATTGAACTTTTTCACTCCCCACACTAGGCTGAGGGCCTCCCTGTCAATCTGGGCGTAGTTACGTTCGGCTGAGGTTAGTGATCGTGACGCAAAGGCTTTTGGCCTCTCTGAGCCGTCCGAGAATTTATGCGACAGCACCGCTCCAATGCCGTAGGCTGACGCATCACATGCCAACCGAATTGGTAATGCTGGGTTGTAATGGGCCAATACCTCTTTCGATGTGATTAGTGTTTTGCTCTTCTGGAAAGCTCGTCTACATTCGTCACTCCACTTCCATGGCACCCCAGTTTGCAGTAGGGTGTTCAGTGGGTGTAGTATTGTAGACAAATTTGGCAAGAACTTATGGTAGTAGTTTACCAGCCCGAGGAACGACCTCAGTTGTGACACATTTTCCGGTGCTGGAGCCTTGACTACTGCCTCAATCTTCTCTGGGGACTTATGTAACCCCTCTTTATCGATAACGTGGCCACAATACGAGATCTGTTTTCTAAAAAACTTGCATTTGGGGCGGTTAGCTCGGAGCCCATATTCCTGCAATCTAGTGAGCACCTGCTCCAGGTTGGCAAGGTCATCACTGTCATTTTCGCCTGTGACCAGGATGTCGTCCAAATAACACTGGGTCCCTGGGATCCCTTGCAGGACTTGTTCCATTGCCCTCTGCCAAATAGCCGGAGCTGATGCTACCCCGAATACCAGCCGGTTGTATTGGTAGAGACCTTTATGGGTGTTGATTGTGAGGTTTTTTTTGATGCTGCTTCTTCCTCCATTTGCAGATACGCCTGGGCCAGATCAATCTTAGTGAAGCGTTTCCCTCCAGATAGCGAGGCGAAAATATCTTCAATCCGCGGAAGTGGATATTGTACGGTGTGAAGGACCGGGTTCACTGTTACCTTAAAGTCCCCAGAGATGCGAACCTTCCTTGGTTCCCCTGGCGTGCTGCTCAACGACTTTTTCATCACAGGGACGATGGGTGTAGCCCACTCGCTCCAGTCTACCTTGGACAGTACACCTGAACGTTCCAGACTCTCCAGCCCTACTTCGATGGCTGGGCGGATCGCATAAGGTACCGGTCTGGCCTTAAAAAATTTTGGCCTTGCGTTTTCTTCCATTTTTATCATCACTGTCATGCCTTTTAGTGTTCCGAGTCCTTGCTGGAACACTTCTTTCGCGTCAGTTAGGATTTTTGACAGTCGCCCAGGTGTGACGTCGTCATCCTTTTTGTCAGCCACAGTCAGTGCCTGTATGGAATGCCAATCCAGTTGTATTTTCCGGATCCATTCACGTCCCAGTAATGGTGGTCCTCCATCTTGCAATACATACAGGTCTAGTTTTGGTGTTTCCTTACCGTTATATATAACAGTCACCCTTATTTTTCCTTTGGGGTAGACTTTTTGCCCCGTGTACGTCTGCAAAAAAATTTTTGTGTCTCTCTAGGTTATGTGTGAGAATAGCCGCTCATAGTCCCATCGGTTTATGACTGTTAGGACTGATCCTATGTCCAATTCCATCTTTACCTGAACTCCTGCTATCTTGAGAGTGACCCAAATGGTTCGGTGATCCTCCGTTGTGATCACATTATGTAGTTTCAGACAACTCAGTTCCCTGCTTTCGGAGTCGTTATCACTCTTTTGTTCGTCTGAACTATTCTCCGTCATCTTATGTACCTTCTTGTACTTTTCTTTGATAGGTTTCTTATTGCTGGTTTTCTTTCCCGACCTGCAGACTCGTGCTATGTGTCCTACTTTTCCACACTGTCTGCACAGTTTGTCTTTGAACCAGCAATCATTCTGGTCGTGTGTTGTTCTGCCGCAGCGATAGCACTTCTCTGTTCTATATGACATTTTGTTTGTGCCATATTCTTGCGGTCTCCGTTGTATCTCTGCAGCGCCCCGTGCTGCTGCTTCATATGATACCGCAATGCTGAAAGCCTTTTCCAGCGTATGGTCCTTTTCAGATAAAAGCCGTTTCTGGGTTCCTTCACTTTGAAGCCCACACACAAACTTGTCCCTTAAGGTATCTGCCAGTCCCGCTCCAAACTGGCAGTGTTTCGATAGTTTGCGCAGTTCTGTTAAATAATCAGCATTGCTTTCACCCTTATGCTGGTTCCGTTTGTGAAACTTGAATCTTTCTGCTATCAGCAGCGGTGTGGGGTTTAAATGTTCCTGTAGTATCGTTACTATGTCTTCAAAACTCTTTTCCATTGGCTTCGTTGGGGTTACTAGATTTCGTAATAAACCATACGTCTTTGCACCCATTAAATTTAACAATACCGACGCTTTCTTGTCATCTGACACCTCATTTGCCTTGCAGTATACCTCTATTCGTTCGACATATGTAGTCCAATCTTCGACTTCATTGTCAAATGCGGTGATACTGCCACTCTTCGGCATTTTGGGTGTGGTTTAAAATGGCGTCTCCCAATGGCTTAAAATGGCACCTCCCGTGCTTTCCTTCCTCCCCCGCTGCTGCCAACATCGCTCCTGGCGGTTCTCGTGGCAATGGCGGTGCCCTGTAGGTTTTGCGCGCTTCTCCTGCGCTGCTACCAACGCCGCTCAAAGCAGTCCTCGTGGCAATGGTGGCGCCTCGCGGGCTTCTGCGCGTCTCTCTCTCCCTCTCTTCAATGCTGCTCGGCCCCTGAACACCGGCTGCGCCCTGTGCGCTCTGCCCTCTCTCTCCCCCGTTGACGCTGCTTGGCCCTTTGCTGTGCCGCTCGGTCGGGCTCTAGCCCGCCGCTGTCCGGGAAGGGTCTGCGCACTACCTGTTGCCAGCCCGTTTCGCTGGACCACCTCGACTGGAAAGCCAAGCCTGGCTCTCGACAGCCTCCCCCACAATTCTTGAGTCTCTGCTGGATGACTGGGCGGTTGCCCGTGGTCGACGCCCGAGTCTCTGGCCTTGACCTCCAATCCACTGATCTCCAGGAATGAATCCGCGGGAGGTGATGCAGAGTTGCAGGTAGGTTCGAACTTGCCTTGTCGCCAATGTTGTGTCTGTGTATAATAAGACACAGACTGCAGGAGAACGGCATAACAGGTGTTTACTCAACGTGGCTCACACGGGAACTGGTCTGTACAGATTACTACTCAGTGCTATATACAGGCGTGGTCACTGCTGGTATTGCAGTATACATGAGCTGTAAAAAGTAGTTCCCCCCTTAAAGGTATATACATTACATGGTCCAGACAGCGGAACCGTTGCTTCAGCACGCTGATTGTGTGCTCAATAATGTTCCTGGTCGCTTGATGGCTCGCATTGTAGCATTCTTCAGCAGGGGTGCTGGGCGAACGGAGCGGGGTCATCAGCCACGGGCACAGAGGATAGCCCTTGTCCCCGAGAAGCCAGCCACCTGGGTGAGCCAGGGCCTCGAAAAGGTCTGCCACAGAAGTCTGGCACATGATGAAGGTGTCGTGGCTGCTGCCTGGAAACTGGGCATTCACAGCGAGGATCAGCTGTCGGTGGTCACAGACCAGCTGTACATTCAAGGAATGGAACCCCTTGCAGTTGCGGAACTCCTCCGCATTCTCTACAGGCACCCGCAAAGCCACATGCGTGCAGTCAATGGCGCCCTGCACCATGGGGAAGTCTGCTATTCTTGCGAAGCCCTCTGCGCGCTGCTGCTGCTTGTCCGGGGTCATTGGGAAGGAGGTGTACTGCCGCCTCCTTCTAAAGAGGGCATCAGTCACTTGACGGATGCAGCAATGCACCGCGAACTGCGAGATGTTGGCTATGTCCCCAGTTGCGCCCTGAAAGGAGCTGCTTGCATAGAAGTTAAGGGCAACAGTGATCTTCACAGCCACCGACAGAGATGTCCTGCACCTTAGCTGAGGCTGCAGATCTGGCTGAAGCAGCTGGCACAGCTCAGTCACCACCTCCCTACTAAAGCGCAGCCTTCGGAAACACTGCTCCTCCGACATGTTCATATATGAAAATTGCTGTCGGAAAACCCTGGCAGCGTAAGGTCTCATGTGGCGACGTCTGTTGGCCCTCCTCCGTCTGGCCATGCCTGCCCCTCTATCCCTGCGTCTCTGTGCCCTGTCAAGATGATTCAGCAGCAGGACGTTCCCATCCAATGCAGCCCCCATATTAAGTGCGCACAGAAAGTTATCCCGTTTGAGATGCTCACCAGCAGCAAGGTGATGGTCAGAAGGCTGAAGTTCTTCTGCCAGCGCTGGCTCAGTGTAGAAAGGGCTCTCTGTGTGCAGCTGAGCAACTCTCTGTATCTCTCTCTAAGAAGTTGTGGTCCAAAGATGGCTGCCGCTTTTATACCATAACAGTCCCCTTTAAAGAATGCCCCCCCAGCCCGACAGCGACTGGGAAACGTTCCAGGTAAGCTGTCCTTATTAGCGCCAGGCGGAACGGAGGGGGGCGCCACTGAATTTCCGGTCCGGGGCGCCCCAAAGGCGTTGCACACTGAAATGACATCATGATCTGCGTGCGCCAGTGAGCGGGCGCTACGGTTTAGCACTGGCGCTAAATGTCCACTCAATATGGGGAGAGGCGCAGGGTTCGCTGCGCCCGGGCGCTAGTTGGTTAGCGCCCCACTTGTCGGCCTCTTTAGGTGCTAACGGGTGGCGCAAACAACCAAATTTTTCCCCCTAAGACTTTAATCTGCTTCCTTCAATGGCCACACGTCACACTGATTCTGATTAGTTATCACCTGGCTCTCAAGGTACTGTTCTTTATTAACCCACCTTTCTGACTTCGGGCATTTGTCTCTCCCCTTGTGTTATTATGTATCTGTTGTGTATGTACCTTTAAGAGAATAACTGGTCTCAGACTGCAGTACCGGCAGTGACCACCCCTGTATAAAAAGGCGCTAGCAGCCTTCTGTAGTTTCAGTTCCCGATTGTCTCCATTCAGTAAAGACTTGTTAAACCAACTCCTGCATTCCGTGTCTCCCTTAACACACGGATTTAATACTGGCGATGAGTAAGAAACGAACTTACCTGCAACTCGGCAGCACTTCAGACGACGTTATTGACGGTCGAAGCCAGAAGAGAGAAAAATAAAAAAATAATCCACAGAAACTCGATAAACGGGCGTCGACCGTGGGCAACCGCCCTCCAAATCATCGACTTGAAAAGTGCAGGAGAGACTGTCGAGAGCCAGGCTTGGTCTCCAGTCTGTGGTTTCCCAGCCAATCGGGCTGGTGGCAGGTAGTGCACTGATCCTTCCTGGGCTGCGGCGGGCTAGAGCTCAATCGGGTGGCTCTGCAACGGGGCCGGGCAGCGAGTCGGGAAGCAAAGAGAGAGAGAGAGGGTGGAGCACACAGGGCGCGGCCGGTGCTTCGCAGCCGGGCAGCGTTCGGACCTAAGAAGAGGGAGGGAAGTGTCCCAGAGGGTCCGCTCCACGACGGGAACAGTTAAAAATAAAAATACCGCGGAGAGCGGCGTTGACAACAGCGGCAGCGGCGGGAAAGTGCGGGAGGTGCCATCTTAACTCGGCGGGGAAGAAGGAAAAGCGCGGGAGGCGCCATTTTCATCCATCGGGGACGAAGGCAAAGCGCGGGAGGCGCCATCTTAGATTTTCAAGATGCCAAAGACTGGTGATATCACTGCCTTTGATAATGCAATAGAAGAATGGACCACGTATGTGGAAAGAGTCGAGGTATATTGCGAGGCAAACGAAATAGCCGAGGAGAAAAAGGCATCGGTATTGCTAAATTTAATGGGCGCAAGAACGTACGGCCTATTGAGGGACCTGATTACTCCAGCCAAACCGAAGGCAAAGAGTTTTAACGGAATTGTTGCTATCCTACAGGAACACCTAAATCCTACACCGCTGCTGATAGCAGAAAGATTTAAATTCCACAGGAGAAATCAGCATAAAAATGAGAGCAATGCTGATTACCTTACGGAACTACGCAAGCTATCAAAGCACTGCCAGTTCGGAGCAGGACTGGCAGATACCTTACGGGACAAATTTGTCTGTGGACTCCTGAGTGAAGGAACCCAGAAGAGGTTACTCTCAGAGAAAGAGCTGACGCTAGATAAGGCTTTCAGCGTGGCAGTATCGTACGAAGCAGCAGCAAGGGGAGCTGCGGAAATACAACAAAAGCCACAGGAATACAGCACCCACGAAATGACATGGGGATTTGCAAAATGTTATCGCTGCGGCAGAACAAACCATGACGAGAAGGACTGCTGGTCCAAGGACAAAATATGCAGGCAATGCGGAAAGATGGGACACATTGCACGAGTTTGCAGGTCTGAGAAGAAGACCAACGACAATAAAAAGGCTACTAAGGAAACGTACAGGAAAGTACAAAAGATGACGGACAGTAGTTCCAAAGACCAGATGAGCGATAGTGAATCCGGGAACAAGAGACTAAGCTGTCTCAAACTTCACAACGTAATCACAAAAGAGGATCACGAACCATTTGGGTCACCCTCACGATAGCAGGGTCCCAAGTCAAAATGGAATTGGATACAGGATCAGCTCTAACCGTCATGAATCGACGAGACTACGAGCGGCTATTCTCACACATACCCTTGAGAGAGACATCCATTGTCTTGAGGACGTATACGGGACAAAAAGTATACCCCAGAGGAAAAATAAGGGTGCCTGTCGAATACAACGGCAAGAAAATACGGAAATTGTATCTCTACATTCTGCAAGATGGTGGACCACCGTTATTGGTGACGTGAATGGATCAGAAAGATAAGTTTAGACTGGCACTCCATTCAGGCACTGACGGTGGCTGGTAAAAAGGATGACGACGTCACTCCTGGACGATTGTCAACAATCTTAGCTGACACCAAAGAGGTATTTCAACAAGAACTGGGCACTCTTAAAGGCGTAACCGCCTCGATAAAAATAGAAGAGAATGCAACTCCCAAGTTTTTCAAAGCAAGACCGGTACCATATGCAATTCGCCCAGCCGTCGAGGCAGACCTGGAGAATCTGGAGAATGCAGGCATGTTGCCTAAGGTAGACTGGAGCGAGTGGGCGACACCCATCGTTCCTGTCATGAAGAAAACGTTAAACAATAAGTCTGGAGAGCCAAGGAAGGTTCGCATCCGTGGGGACTTCAAGGTGACGGTGAGCCCAGTCCTTCACACAGTACAATATCCTCTTCTAAGGATAGAAGACATCTTCGCCTCACTATCTGGAGGGAAACGTTTTACAAAAATTGACCTAGCACAAGCATATTTGCAGATGGAAGTTGAAGAATCCTCTAGGAAGTATCTCATGATAAACACTCGCAAAGGTCTTTACCAGTATCATCGATTGGTATTCGGAGTAGCATCAGCTCCGGCGATATGGCAAAGAGCGATGGAACAAGTCCTGCAAGGGATTCCAGGGACTCAGTGTTACTTGGACGACATCCTAGTGACAGGTGAAGATGACAGTGAACACCTTAACAACCTAGAACAGGTGCTCATTAGACTACATGAACATGGGCTACGAGCCAACCGCCCCAAGTGCGAGTTTTTTAAGAAACAGATATCGTCTTGTGGCCACGTGATTGATGACGAGGGGTTACATAAGTCCCCTGACAAAGTTGAAGCGGTTGTTAAGGCCCCAGCACCTGAAAATGTGTTGCAACTGAGGTCATTCCTCGGATTGGTGAATTACTACCATAAGTTTTTACCGAATTTGTCCACAATTCTGCACCCACTGAACGCCCTACTACGAACGGGAGTAGCATGGAAATGGAGCAATGACTGTAAGCGGGCCTTTCAGAAGAGTAAGGACTTAATCACTTCAAGAGAAGTATTGGCTCACTGTAACCCATCACTACCGATAAGATTGGCGTGTGATGCGTCTCCCTATGGCATTGGGGCGGTACTGTCACATAAATTCCTTGATGGTTTAGAGAGGCCGATAGCTTTTGCGTCACGCTCGTTAACTTCAGCCGAGCGTAACTACGCCCAGATTGACAGTGAGGCCCTCAGCCTAGTGTGGGGGGTGAAGAAGTTCAATCACTACCTGCACGGTCAAAAATTTACTCTACTAACTGATCATCAACCTCTTGTCTCCATTTTCAACCCTCAGAAGGGCGTCCCGATAATGACAGCACAACGGCTACAGAGGTGGTCCCTTTTCCTAGGGGCACACCAATATGACATCGAGTACAAAGGAACTAAACAGCATGGGAATGCTGATGGATTGTCGCGCCTACCGTTGCCGACGGTGGAAGAACTTGCAGTGGATCCAATGGAGATATTCCACTCGACCATAGTCGAATGTCTCCCTGTGACGAATGCAAACATAGAAAAGGAGACACGAAATGACCCGACACTCTCCTGGGTCGATGATTTAACGGTGAAGGGATGGCCAGCACATGGTGAACCACTGCTGCCAGCATTCTCGCCGAGAAGAGAACAGCTGTCAGTGTGCAGAGGAACCTTGATGTGTGGATCCAGAGTAGTAATTCCACCCAAATTGAAGGATAGAGTGCTCAATGAGCTTCATGAGGGCCATCTGGGAGGGGTAAAAATGAAGAACTTAGCTAGAGCGTTTGTGTGGTGGCCGGGAATCGATAGAGAAATCGAAGAGATGACCAAGAGCTGTACAGGATGCCAGAAGGTCCAAAACGCCCCACCACAAGCCCCTCTACATCCATGGGAGTGGCCCTCATCTCCATGGCAAAGGGTACACATTGATTTTGCTGGTCCCTTCATGGACTCGATGTTTTTAATTGCGGTGGATGCACATTCAAAGTGGCCAGAGGTAATAAAAATGTCCTCAACCACCACAGAAAAAACTACTACAGTCTTACGAACCATATTCGCCAGGAATGGGCTGCCTGAACAGATTTGCTCTGACAATGGAGCACAGTTTGTGTCTGAAGAGTTCCGGAGGTTCTTAAAGAACAATGGTGTTAAGCATTACACATCTGCCCCATATCATCCAGCCACTAATGGATTGGCCGAGAGGTTTGTTCAAACATTCAAGAAGGCTATCAAGGCAATGTGTAATGAAGATATACTCCTACAACACAAGGTGGACAACTTCTTGTTTGCCTACCGGAATGCGACACATGCGGTTAACAACCAAACGCCTGCCATGATGTTCTTCAATCGAAGACTACGATGCCACTTGGATTTGGTTAAGCCGAACATCAGAAGAGATGTGGAAAACAGGCAGTTTCAGAATATGAATGAAAGACTGACCAGGAGTTTTAAGACAGGTCAACCAGTTTTGGCCCGGGACTACCGCACACAGAAATGGCAGCCAGGAACGATTTGTACACGACAAGGACCTCTCATGTATACTGTGGACGTTGGAGAGAGCATTGTAAGATGCCATGCTGACCAGATTCTAGAGTCACGGGAAAACGTCAACTCCACACCACGATCTGATACACCTGGCGATGAAACCGACGTACCAATTGCATCTACCGCAGAATCGGTGATATTGGAAGCAGATGAACCAAACAACGACATTGATCCCGACTCAACCTTGCCAGAAGAACCTGATGCCCCAAAGAGGCATTATCCAGACAGAATCAGGAAGCCTCCTCAAAGACTGAACTTATAATTGATTAACCTCAACCAATGTATCTAGCAACCGTAATTGTGATTGTAATTAGTTATCATTTAGTTGTTAAATGAATGTTATGTACTGTTTATCTAAAAGGGGAGGAATTGTTGTGTATGTGTACCTTTAAGAGAATAACTGGTCTCAGACTGCAGTACCGGCAGTGACCACCCCTGTATAAAAAGGCGCTAGCAGCCTTCTGTAGTTTCAGTTCCCGATTGTCTCCATTCAGTAAAGACTTGTTAAACCAACTCCTGCATTCCGTGTCTCCCTTAACACACGGATTTAATGGTATCCTAGGTAGATTACTTCATCCTTCCCTACCGCTACCTTTCTAGGGTTTAACTCTAATCCCGCATTCTATAGGGCTCCCAGTACCATAGTCAATTAAATATTGTAGAGGGATCTGCCACTATTGGATATTCTTGCGGAGTGGAGTTATCTTTTTCAATTCGGACTACACCAATTTACACCAACCAGAATTTCACTGTGGCCACAATGAAAGTCTGGTTTTAACAAGTTAATTTACCTCATAACTTCAAGGTTAAATCTTAGACTGAAACTTAATCTTTTGTTAAACAAACTTTTTGTTGCTCTTCTCAGTTTTTACACTCCAGCTTAACTTAAATTGTAGTAGATTTTTTTCATTCTGAGGGCACAATCTTATTCGCACCTTCTTAAAACTTCCAAACCAGGACAGCCTGGTAAATCGGGCTTGGCGGGACCCGAAGGACCCAAGGTGAGCCAATTAATGTTGAATGAAATCATGGTTTCTCTCAAAATGAACTCAGCATGAAGCTGTCATATTCAACCTGTTTCATTATTGTTGTTCATGGTTTTCATTTGAGCACAGATGGCAAAGTTTATGGAATAGCTTGTTTTACCCAGAGTCTGACTGGACTACAAGTGCAGCTGATAGGAAAAGGAGAACAAACATGATTACAGCAAAAGTTCTTACATTTTAAACCAAACAGTTCAGTATCAGTAAAAAAAAAAAGCACTCAAGATCAGCCAAAGTTTTTGCTCTTAATGATATATCTATAAGAATGCCAAGGCATACACATTTTTTTCCAGCATCATTGCTGATGCTTTTATTCTTTGTCAACAAATCAACAGAAGATAATGAAGTCTTCAAAACATGCAGGGCAGTCAGTCTGCTAATCGTAAGGAGATAGCAGGATGTTTCATGCAGTAGTTGACTCTAATATTCAGTTGGTCCAAATGTGGCTTATTTTCCATTTTGCAATGTCTGAAGGAGATTTAACGGCCTCTTCCCCCTCGGCGTCCATGAAGCCGCCTCCTCCTCCTTCTCCTTCTTCTTCTTCTTCCACCACGTCTTCTGCCTCTTCCATAACTTCTCCTAGATTGGCTTCTTGCCATAGTGGTACTTTGGCTTCCCTCTGACTACTGCTAGCACTTGAGAAATGTTGGCATTTTATATAGTGCTCGGGTTGTCATTTTCCCCATCACACCCATTGTGATGCGCACATGTGCATGACACCCATTGTGATGTGTACAAGTGCTTAACATGTTAACATATGCCCTTATATTGTGTTTCTGCCCATATTGATGTACACTGTGCATTTGCTTACATTTTGTGCCCTTTTATGGTATTGATGTGCATGTGTAACTTACATTTTGCTGCATTTGACCCTCATCATCCCTTATTAGGTGGTTTAAATGTCAGTAATGTGGTGGTTGTGTGCAACCGTATAAAAACATACTCAACTGCAGACCCTGTTTCTCTTCTGTAGTATAGCATAAAGCAGGACCAAGGAGGTGGGCAGTTGAGTTTGAACAGGGAGACAGCTGAGGTGGTGCCAGGACTAAAGCATGCCTGAGAAGTGCAGCTAAGATGGGGGCCTGAAACGAAGCAAAGGGATAAAGCAGAGCCAGGGCATAAGCCAGATGAGCAGCCCTGAACTGGAGCCAAGGCACAGCCAGGTGTTGCATGCCTGAAGTGGAGCTTAGGATGAGGGCCCAAAATGGAGTGGAATAAAGCAGAACAAATGAAGTGGAGTCAGAGGAGAGCAGGCCTCAATTATAGCCACACACTGGACCTAAAGTGGAGCTGCAAGAAAGCCACCAGAATAGTCCTGAATCAGAACCATGTAAAAAGAGGCAATGATAAAACTTACAAAATAATAAAAATTATTTAAATTCTATTGAGAAAATGTGTTGAGTTTCCTTTTCTACTGGGGGAACTTTCAGGCCCCCCACTGGGCAGAAATGGAGTGACATACCACCACATTCCTGCCGGCAGTGTGGCCGACTATCTCCCCCAAGAACCTACCACTGAGCACCTCCCCTCCCGAGTTTCCGCCCAGGGGCAGCCTGAAAATATCCCCTAAAGGAGTAGATTTTAACACTTGGGTGGCCAAATGTACCAGGATCACTCACCCGCCTGTACCAGGAGCAAAAGAGGCCAGAGCCATTTCGAGACCTGGACCTCATTTATTTGGAACCGACAAGCTGTGCCCGCCCCAAATGGCTGTTCTGATGCTGCTCGCTGGATCTGGACCAGCACAGTATCAATTTACAAATGGAGGGAGAGGACTTAGTAGACATCCTTCTCCCTCCGTTTCTACGCCCCATTTCCTCATCTACTAAGGGCTTAGTGTCGGTTGAGACCGCAACACATTTCCTCTTCTCTTTTGCCCCTTTATATTCCCGGCTCCCTCTTCTGCCCAATTTGACGCAGGATAGCAGAGGCAAATCAGGCCCATATTATCTACAGGTTTTTAAAACCCAAGCTTCGGGTCACTTGATCATTACCTTTTTTCTCCCACTTTGGTACCTGTGTTCAAATTGAGTCCACAAAGAAAGCATCCTCTTTTAGGAAGGTATAAGTCTGGTAACCACTAACCCAATAACAGTGACTGTATAATGCCTTTTTATTAACTTTTTTAAACCTGGCCAGCCACTTTCAATCAGATTCCTGCCCAGATATTTATCCAGGTCTCTTTTGAAGGCATTAACTGCTTTTTCTTGAGATTCTGTTCCATGTATGCAATACTCTCTAGGGAAATAAATATTATATGGAATGAAATCACATTGGCATGCTTATGAGTTGTAAAATTCCTTTGTCCACAATTTTAATGCAATTTATTTTTGTTGGGTGTTTACCTCTATTCAAACCAAAGGATTCTATTGAAATGCATTAAGCATTCCTATGGTAATACTGCACCTCACGGATACCTCTGATGTGAATTTGCCTGGGAGTTCTCTCGCTGGCCCGCCATAAATTAGAAGAGCTGCTGAATCCCCAGGTGTAAATGGTGTTCATGCCTCTTTGCTGGTGTTTCTGCAACTCTTCCGCCAAAGTTACAGTGGAATTTCACCCCTCTAGTGTCACTTGAGGCCTGGTATTTCTGAACCGGTGTCCTCTCGTTCTGTTAAATGGCCCGTTAGCACATACACTACATTGTTTTTGTCTCTGGTCTCTGGATATAGGCTGCTTTTATTGCCCATCCTAGTTGTCCTGAGAAGGTGGTTGTGGGCTGCTTTCTTCAGTTATTTTTACAATTAGTTAAATGATTTGCAGGGCCATGAGTTGGGCTTTCCAAATTTTTGAAGAGGACATCACCAATGACCTATACAATGTTAGGATAGTTTACTCTGACTTATAATGAAATGTTGAGTTGAATCCCAGTTCTTGACTAGCTTCACTGATGAGTTTCATATTTTGAAAAGTTTTTATGAATTGTTAAAACCTTTCCCACTTTTGCTCATGGATGTCTCATGTTTCCTTTTCAAATGTGCAGCACCAATTTATTGCCAACCCTCAACACATTTGTTACTTGATCCATGACCCTTTGAACACTTCTCCCTTACACTTGTCACCTGGCCAAACCTTAGTGTCATCAACAAATGTTGTGGTATATATATCTGTTTGTTGTCATAAACATCAGGGGACTTTGTCATTCTCCTGAATCCAGAGCTTTCATTGTAGGTTGAAGAGAAGATTGGTCAGTGCTGAATAAGCTTGCATTAGACTGTGTACTCAGTGTAGAATTAAATTACATAGAATTTCCAGCACAGAAACAGGCCATTTGGCTCAACTGGTCCATGCTGGTGTTTGTGCGCCACACAAGCCTCCTCCCACCCTTCTTCACCTAACCCAATCTGCATATCTTTCTATTCCTTTCTCCCTCATGTACTTATCTAGCTTCGGCTTAAATGCATCTCTGCTATTCGTCTCTCAACTACTCTATGTGATAGCAACTTCCACATTCTAACTACTCTCTGGGTAAAGAAGTTTCTCCTGAATCGTTATTGGATTTATTTATGACTATCTTATATTTATTGCCCTTAGTTTTGGACTCCTCACAAATGGAAACATCAAGTAGAAAGAGAAGGAGGTGAAATCATCCAGAGTTTCCAATGCTGATAGTAGCCAGTAAATTCTGCTGGAAAAGCTTGTTTATAGACATGCATTGAGGACAGGATTAGATTCATTTTGGGATGAGAGGGTTGTCCTATGAGGAGAGATTGAGTAGATTAGGCCTATACTCTCTGGAGTTTAGAAGAATGAGAGGTGATCTCATTGAAACATATAAGATTCTGAGGTGGATTGACAGGGTAGATGCTGAGAGGTTGTTTCTCCTGGCTGGTGAGACTAGAACTAGGGGTCACAGTCTCAGGATAAGGGGTCGGCCATTTAAGACTGAGATGAGGAGGAATTTCTTCATCAAGAGGGTTGTGAATCTTTGGAATTCTCTACCCCAAAAGGCTGTGGATGCTGAGTCATTGAGTATATTCAAGGTTGAGATAGATAGATTTTTGGACTCTAGGGGATTCAAGGGATATGGAGATCGGGTGGGAAAGTGGAGTTGAGGTCAAAGATCAGCCATGATCTTATTGAATGGCGGAGCAGGCTCGAAGGGCCGTATGGCCTACTCCTGCTCCTAATTCTTATATTATAAATCCAAGACAAGACAAAAGGGTTAACTTTTTTTTAACACAGAGAAGTGGGTGGAGCTAAAACACACAGCAGACATTTTTTTTTTAAAGGACAGACTTTCAGACAAAGGAATATTGTAACCTCTTAAACATTCCTAGTCAGGAAAACATTCACACTTTAACACACAATTTTATACAGCCTGAAATTCCAGCATACTTTTAAGGTTCCTTTCACTCAGCAAATCTTGTGTTTTACTTGTCTCGGTACAGATGCTAATAACTTCCATGTTGGTAAAGCTTTAAGTTTATCTTTTTTTTCCTTTTTAAATCGGACTCAGCAGCTTTCCCTAGCTTTCCAAATCCCTGTTTGTTTCTTTTTTTCTTCCCTTTTGCTGGGTTTTCAAATTGGTTCGCCTGCAAATTAGATCTTTTCCCTTCTTTATCTCTCCCTTCTGTTTCGATTCCTTACATTGTTTCTGGTAACCAGTTCAGATTACCGTTCCCTCTTTATCTTTGGTTTCTCCCCCCCACTAAGCTTTTTGGCTCTCTGCACTGTCTTTTTAATTTTTTTATCTACCAGGAATTGGTGGGGAATCCTCCTTTCCATCTTTTTTTTCCATGATTCTAAATTCACTCGTCTCACTTTATATATCTCTTCTCAGATTTCCTTCTTTACTTCCTGTCAATCACTCCATTTCGTTAAACACACACACCAACCCTTTAGTCCCGAGGTTTTGATACTGTGGGGTCTGTGGCTCCCGGCATCCTACATGATCCTGGCCATCACGTGGGACTACTGTCCTCTTAATTCCGGCTCAGGCTAGGCGTTGGGACAGACCTCACCCTTGTCCGTTTTAACCTCTTTGTGACTGTAGGGTTTTATTTCATTCACTCACTATGGTGCACCCATTCATTCATTTGTTGAGGTTTCGCCACCTCCCGGCTTAGGGAACGCCCTGCCCCTAACTGAGGTTTCGCTGCCTCCCAGCTTTAGGGAACACCCTGCCCCTAACTGAGGTTTTGCCGCCTCCCGGCTTTAGGGAACACCCTGCCCCTAACTGAGGTTTCGCTGCCTCCCGGCTTTAGGGAACACCCTGCCCCTAACTGAGGTTTACTTTTTAACCGCCTTCAATTAAAGGTGTCTTTCTTTTTATAGTTCTTTTGTACGTCGATCCTTACTTGACGTCTCGCCAGCGATTAACCTCTAATTTTACAGGTGGTAATTAAAATATACTCACCCATCTTAGGTTATCGTTGTCCGAGAGTCTTGTTCAGATCGCGTATCCCATCCTCGTCGCCAATTGATGTAAGCCCCCAAAGTGTGGACCAAGTGATATACAAGGTCGACGTCACTGGCTTATTGTAAGAAAGACAGACCAACTAATTGAAGTCACAACGGTTTAGTCAGGCCTGGGGAGAACCTTTCAGATCACGTCTGAATCCAACTCCACCGATATCCTGGCAATGTCCACAGTTATACAAAAATTAAGGCCCTGCCCTAGGGGTGGGGTAAGCTTATCAGCATATACAGAGTTATAGCTAAATTGCAATTATAAAACCGTGACATTTCTTCCTGCCACCCTCAAATCCCACAGTCCAGTTATCAATTAGTCCCATCACGTACGGTGACTGTGGGGCCTCATCTTAATTGATTTACAACCATCTAATTGCCCATAGTCAGGTGGTATTGCTCATTACATGTTTCCTTAAGATAACAGTCCTCGTTAAGGCATGCAAAGCACAGACTTTGGCCTCGTTTCAGGTTACTCCTGCAAAGCAAGCACATCCTAATTAGTCCCACCATACTTTGAGGAATGCAACCCTGTTGTAATTTATAACAAACGACTTCTTCCTGTGTTATCTTGTATATGTGCCGCCTCGCCTGGCTGACCAGACATCCTCTCTAATCTTTCCATGAGTTGCTCTGTAGTTTAATCTCTCAGCAGTTGAAGTCACCTAATCATGTTTTTAAAACTTAGCTGGGTAAATGCAATATACAGACCTCTATATTGTTTAACTCAGAGTATGAATTAACCCATTACCTCCACCTTGTACATTGGTGTTGCAATTGAATCCTGGTTGTTTTGCCCTGTTATGCCCAATTTTAATATCTTACTTCAGACCTCAAGGCTGAGTTTCATGTCAGGACCATAAATCACGTCATTAACAGGGTCCTTACGACATGAATTACCAGCCCTAATGGTAGTGGCAAGATTAACTCGCATTTTGCATTAATGGTGCAAATCCAGCAATTTCATGACATGCAATAAATTTCAATGGAGAGGCTCATGGCGAAGTTGCAGTTTTTTCAATTTTGAGAAAGCTAACTTTGAGCAATTTGTGGAGAATTAGAGCTCATAGCTTATCTCTTCACCACAAATTGCTGGATTTTTTACAAACTAATAATGGCGGGTATCATTAATTCTCCATTATTTTTCCAGCAATATATACTGTGCCTATAGTTTAAAAAAAAAATCACACACACATTGCAATTAAACCCTGTGCATTACTGCTGTTTTAAATTCAGCAGTACCAGACTGAAGCATTCAAAAACTGACCAACTGATTATTCTTTTTAAATTAAGTAGTATACTTTGAAAATGATTTACACTGTGCTCAAATTTAGTCGATAGAACCTCTCAAAATCCATTATATTTAGTCCTCTATTTCCCAAGACTAAAGAACTACATACTTACTGTTTTGTACTCAAAAATATTATTAAAGATTAAATTATACAATTATGATGTAACAGTCTGTTAAACATACAAATTTTAGAAAACATTACTATTTTATTTAACCCAGTCTATCATAACCTTATTTTTCTACTTTTGATACACATAGGTTACATCACATTTTATGAGTACAGTTCTAAATGTGCAAATGTTCATCTCATTGATCATAATCATTTGGCATGGCCATGACATTTGGTGAGAACAGCACATATGTTTAGATAAGCTGAACTTGTGTATGTGTGTTCTTTATGCAACAAAAGAAATATTGTATAACTGCTTCTTTTAACGTAAGATCCATAAACAGGCTCTCACTGTTCTCATAAGGGCAGATTAAAGTTTTACCATCAGTGGCCCTTTCAGAATTCAAACGTACTTGGTTTAATCCTGCCCAATTCAGTTGATTTTTTAAAATATATTTTTATTTAAACAGCTAGTGCTGATCACATCACTGAAGTACTGGGTTGGGAAAGCTGCTGAGTTGGAAAATATGAGGTGGCTAAGTTACCCATACATGGTTATTGCAAAATCATCTCTGGGTTTCCATCTGTATTGCTACTGAATTTTAATTCAGCTCTCTTGCAGCTGGGCTCCTTAATTCAATACACCATTAATGTCATCAGTATTCATGGTCAGAGCAAAAATATAACCATAGCTCTTTTTAAAATTTGATGATAGGTGTCTCTTTATAAAGTCACATGCTATCTAACAAAATTGTTGGGATTTAAAAAAATATATGAGCATAGCCATAACTAGAAATGTGGTGCAGACCTCAAATAATAACTAAGAATTGCAAACTATTGTTAGTAGTGTTATTAGATTTACTAAATATACACAGTTAACCTAATCCTAAGTTTACTTTCATAATGTATTTGAGAGTATTTAAATTCCACTTTTAACAAAATACCATGGCTTGTGTGGAGGAAACAACTTGATAATATTTTAGCTATGGCATGTAGTATTACATACGCTAATGTTGAAATCTGTTTCAATTACTGCTGGTTTTAGTGAAATAAATTTAAACAATCCATAAAAAATATCTATTCAAGAACTTCAGCCACAATTTTTTTGGAGACATTAATCCATTCCTATAGTATAATTTTCATGTGTGTTAAGCTTTACAACAGCCGCAGTGGTGGTGTCCATCTTTAACCCTTCACCTCCTTCCTTTAACAATTCCAGACCCTACTCAAATACAATGATCCACCTATTGTCAGCCTACCTGCTGCAACATAGAATAAACATGAAATACCCCCAAAACACACACTCCCTCCTCACTAACTCACTCTTTAAAAAAAGATATGTACCTGCAGACTAAACAGTGAATGCACTTTTCTACACATTCAGTAATGCAATCATCCATATACACTCTTCTTATCAGCTTTTAGGTCCCTTACACTTGCAGACTTTTCCTCAGCTTATTTGCTGTGTGAACTTTGAAGTGTTACCACTAAATTAATGGAAGTTACATTACCATACAATGTTAGATAGAAATAAAAATACAAAATGCTGGGAACACTCAGCAGGTCAGGCAGCATTTGTGGTGAGAGGAACAGAATGTTTCAGGTCGATAACCTTTCATCAGAACTGGTGAAAGGTCATTGATCTGAAACACTGGGGTAATTTTAACTTGGAGGAGCGCGTGGGTTTATAAGAACATAAGAACATAACATAAGAAATAGGAGCAGGAGTAGGCCAATCAGCCCCTCGAGCCTGCTCCACCATTCAATAAGATCATGGCTGATCTGATCCTAACCTCAAACCTTCTATCACTGTGCATCCACCCGAACCCATGTGATCTCCCGGGAGAGGCGAAAAACCAGATAAAAAACCCAATGGCCAATTTGGGAGAAAAAATCTGGGAAATTCCTCTCCGACCCATCTAGGCGATCGAAACTCGTCCAGGAGATCACACTGTCCCTATATTTTCTACAGTACTTACCTTCTGTAAAGGCGATCTCCACCCCAGCCAGGAACAGGAATAAAACCATCTCCTGAAATCTAACACAGAATTAGAACACAAGAAGTAGGAGCAGAACCAGGCTACACGGCCCCTGGGCCCACTCCACTACCCACAGGGCCATGACCATTCCGAACCTAGACTCATGTCCAATTTCCTGCCCACTCCCCGTAACCCTTAATTCCCTTTACTTCGAGGAAACTATCTATTTCTGTTTTAAATTTATTTAATGATGTAGCTTCCACAGCTTTCTGGGGCAGCAAATTCCACAAACCTACCACCCTCTGAGTGAAGAAGTTTCTCCTCATCTCAGTTTTGAAGGAGCAGCCCCTTATTCTAAGATTATGCCCCCTAGTTCTAGTTTCACCCATCATTGGGAACATCCTCACCGCATCCACCCAATCAAGCCCCTTCACAATCTTATATGTTTCAATAAGATGGGGGGGTTAAAACCGGCAAAAATGCGAATGCATCAGGAAGCCAGCTCCAACCTGCCGACTTCCGCATTTAACTCGAACACCCTAGGGAGATGCGGGTTGCCTATTAACATATGATAATCGCTCAATTGGAGTGATATTTCAAGAGTTTTAAACTTAACGTTGGATCCACGGGTTTCCTGAAACTTGCTGTTGTTGAAAGCAAGGCGAGAACAAAACGGCAGGTTGAGTAGATTGGGACTCTACTCATTGGAGTTCAGAAGAATGAGAGGCGATCTTATTGAAACATATAAGATTGTGAAGGGGTTGGATCGGGTGGATGCGGGGAAGATGTTCCCGATGATGGGTGAAACTAGAACTAGGGGGCATGGTCTTAGAATAAGGGGCTGCTCTTTCAAAACTGAGATGAGGAGGAACTACTTCACTCAGAGGGTGGTAGGTCCATGGAATATGCTGCCCCAAAAAGCTGTAGAAGCTACATCATTACATAAATTTAAAACAGAAATAGACAGTTTCCTAGAAGTAAAGGGAATTAAGGGTTACGGGGAGCGGGCAGGAATTTGGACATGAGTCTAGGTTCGGATCGGTCATGGCCCTGTGGGTAGCGGAGCGGGCCCAGGGGCCGTGTAGCCTGATCCTGCTCCTATTTCGTGTGTCTAATTCTGTTAGATTCAGGAGATGGTTCTGTGATAGTGGATTGGCGGTTAGGATCAGATCAGCCATGATCTTATTGAATGGCGGAGCAGGCCCGAGGGGCCGATTGGCCTACTCCTGCTCCTATTTCTTATGTTCTTATGGCAATTGAGGGACCTGATTAAAGCTCAGGGAAACACTGCAGTAAATACTCAGTACTCACAACTGCTTTCTTACCTACTAGTGGGAAAGGGTTTGTTCACAGTACTTTTGCTGAGAGTTTACTTTCTACTTTTTGGAGATTTTCTGAATCACATCAGGATGTGTGGCACCTTGGCTGCCTTAGATTGGACTTCAGACAAGGAGCAATATGACCAGCAGCAGCAGCAGCCTGCTGTTGAGAGACCTGCAGATGGACAGCAGAGAGGGGTGCAGCTTGTATGAAGCACTAACAGTGACGCATGGTGTACAGTCAGAGGCTGCGTTTTCATGACATATCAGAACAGCAGTGCTTCAGGAGGCTCAGGTTGTCGTTTCAGGTGGTGGCAGACATCTACAGCCTCCTAGAAGAAGACCTGCTCCCTGCTGGATCTGGTGGTCACGTGTTACCAGTGGTTGTCAAAGTGACCAGCGTTCCCTCAACTTTTTTGCCTTCGGATACTTCCAGGGCTCTGCCAGAGATATATCCAGGTTCTCCCAGTTGGTGGTCCTCAAATGCATAAGACACTTGGCCTAGAAATTTCGCGCCAAGCTCGCCTGGGCGCTGGAAGTCCCGCCCCGGAAGGAGCTGATTGCGCCAATGCGATATTCAGTTTCAGCGCCTCAAACGGAAGCGGGGCGCTGCTTGAGGCGCCCCGCATCCCTCTTGGGGCGCTGAAACTGAATATCGCAGCGCAACGTGCCGCAGTGCCACATGCTGTGGCACGGCGCGCTGTGGTACTGCAGGCCTTCCTCCCCTTCTTAAAGGGGAGGGGCCTGCACCAGCGCGATCTAAGATCGCGAGTGCCGGCAAAAGAGCCCGGCACCGAGGAGAGGTGCCGGGCTCTTGGGACACAGCCGGCACTGCCCGGGGGGGCACTCAGGAGGCCGGGGACGGCGGCGCGAGGAGGTGCTGGCAGGCGGCCAGCATAAAAAATGGCCGCCCCGCACCTCCCCTTTAATTAGCGCCACTGCCGCTGCAGGTCGGCCCCCCTGAACCGGTCGCAGATTGCGACCGGTGTTACAGCGGGGGGCGCGACCCAATATCACGATCGGGGCGGTAGCGGGGCGCTGCGCAGACTGATGACGTCATCGGTGGCGGCGCAGCGCTACAGGCTAACGCTGCCATTAGCGCCCCGCTAAATTTCGCGGGGGGCGTGGCCAGTGGCACTAAAGCCACTAAGTGCCCTCTTTGGGCGCTAACTGGTGGCGCAGCCCATCGAATTTCTAGGCCTTGTTTTTCAGGGCCAGCAATTATGTGAACTTCACCTGCGATGACGCCAGTCAGAATGAGCCTGCGCTCATATTTCCGTCTCTGGCTGGCTTCCCACAGGTGCAGGGCATCATCGAATGCACACATGTGGTAATCCGTGCACCCC
This sequence comes from Somniosus microcephalus, assembly GCF_052327205.1. Lineage (NCBI taxonomy): Eukaryota > Metazoa > Chordata > Chondrichthyes > Squaliformes > Somniosidae > Somniosus > Somniosus microcephalus. Next base: position 71,023,398 of record NC_140991.1, read on the forward strand.
CAGATCAACCAGGAGTATTCATGAACCACAAAGGCTTCCACTCCATCAATGTGGTGTGCAACCACAAAAAAATATTTCTGCAGGTGTACGCAAGATTCCCGGGGAGCTACCATAATGCTTTCGTCCTGCAGCAGTCCAAGCTCCCTGATGTCTTTGGACCTGTAAGCAGACTTAAGGGGTGGCTGATGGGAGACAAGGGATACACACTTCATACGTGGCTGATGACACCCGTCAGAAAAACAACCACTGAAGCCCACAATGAATGCCATATGACCACCAGATGTGTGATCGAACAAGCCATTGGCATGCTTTAGATGCCTTGACAGATCTGGAGGCATCCCTTCAGTACGTACCAGCCAGTGTCTCCCAAATGGTCGTGGTGTGCTAAGCTCTGCAGAACAAGGCACAGAGCGCACATCATCTGCGGATGATTCTGAGGAGGAAGATGAGAAGGAAGAAGGTGATGAGGGCAATGCAGCACCAGCTGCTCACATTGCTACCCGGGGTGCCCTTATTAATGCAAGATTCACTTAGGTTGCACCAGTGGACCAATGTCAGAAGCACATGCAACAGCCACTTTTCCTGCCCCCGCAATGCCACAAAGCAATACTGCAAACAACCCCCGATTGGTCCCCGTCAATTCATGTTTTCCTATTCATCACCAAGCAAGTTAAAAGGCGACTTGCCTCCCAGCAACCAAGAATGGGCAAGACGGGAAAGTGATGCAAAATAATAACATTTATGTGATTCTACGGAAACTTCACAACATAACACTTTCTCATTACAAAATGCTGCAGTACAGAGGGACCTGGGGGTCCTTGTGCATGAAACACAAAAAGTTAGCATGCAGGTACAGCAAGTAATCAGGAAGGCAAATGGAATGTTGGCCTTTATTGCAAGGGGGCTGGAGTATAAAAGCAGGGAAGTCCTGCTACAACTGTAAAGGATATTGGTGAGATCCAGAGGGATATACTTGCTTTGGAGGCAGTTCAGAGACGATTCACTAGGTTAATTCCAGAGATGAGGGGGTTGACTCATGAAGAAAGGTTGTGCGGGTTGGGCCTGTACTCATTAGAGTTTAGAAGAATGAGAGGTGATCTTATTGAAACATATAAGATACTGAGGGGGCGCGACAAGGTAGATGCAGAGAAGATGTTTCCCCTCATAGGGGAATCTAGAACTAGGGGGCATAGTTTCAGAATAAGGGGTCGCCTATTTAAAACTGAGATGAGGAGGAATTTCTTCTTTCAGAAGATCGTAAATCTGTGGAATTCTCTGTCCCAGAGAGCTGTGGAGGCTGGGTCATTGAATATATTTAAGGTGGAGATAGACAGATTTTTGAACAATAAGGGAGTGATGGGTTATGGGGAGCAGGCAGGGAAATGGAGCTGAACCTAAGATCAGATCAAGCATGATCTCATTAAATGGCGGAGCAGGCTCGAGGGGCCAAATGGCCTACTCCTGCTCCTATTTTTTATGTTCTAATGTTCTCATACACCCATGTGCATACCCTTGTGCAACAAAAGCTTTACTCTCCCTTTTCCTACCTCTCCTACAGGGGTGCAACCCCTTTGGCTTCAGCAGAGGTAGGGCCAGACGCTTCAGATTTCTGCCCTGACTGCTGAGATGCTGTTGGCCAACGACCTCTGGTTTTGGAGCCCGTGAGGGCCCCCCAAAGACTGCTCCACCTGCACCTGTGCAGGGGCAGACTGGGACACGAGGCAGTATGTCGGGTGCTGACTGAGGGGGAGGCGAAACGGGTGAGAAGTGGAAGCGCTTTGAGTGCAGTTCCCACTTCCATGCCCCCTTTCAGGATCAACCCTCTCATTGCCACTGCCACATTTTACTGCTACCACTGTGCTGGAGAGCACTTTGGTGCAGATCAGTGCAGCACTCTAAGGCCAAGGCTAAGGTAACTGTCAACCTATTTAAGGTTGTCACCCAGAGTGTGCATGGCCGTGGTCAAGGTGTGCATGGCCTCATTTGATTGGAGCGTTTGATGTTCCATGGAGCTGCCCTGTGACATCAACCCACTCATGCTTGAGGCAGACGCCTCCACTCTCTCTGGAGTCGTGGTCAGTGTGCTTGGAAGGCCTGTCAGTACATCGCAAATTCTCTGATGCTCCTCAATGATTATCCTTTTTATTGATGGTCCCCGGGGTACATCATCTGTTTCCAGCTGAACAGAGCTTGGAGAATGCTGCACCCTCTGATGCGGACTCTCTACAGCTGTCCCTGCCACTAGTGTTTGCTCTTGCTCACTTGTGAAGTGCAAGTCACCAGGTGAAAACCCAATTGCCTGTTTTACTAGTCCCACCGAATTGCGAGTATCTGAGCTGGTGCATGGTGAGCATGAGTCCTGTGACGGTGCACCTTCAGAAGGAATCAGCTCCTCTGAGGATTCATAGTCCATGAGGTCCATTAACTCCTGCTGCACGCATGAACGCCCTGGCAGAGACAAAAAATATGAATTAGTACTGGCAAGATAAGAATGTTGCAATTTATCATTATGAAGATGATCATAATTCACTCGCTGTTGAAATCAAGTCAGTCATTCACGCGATGTGCGCATTGCTGGCAAGGCCAGCATTTATTGCCCATTCCTAATTGCCCTTGAGAAGGTGATGGTGAGTCACCTTCTTGAACCGCTGCAGTCCATGTGGTGAAGGTACTCCCACAGTGCTGTTAGGGAGGGAGTTACAGGATTCTGACCCAGCAACGCTGAAGGAACAGCGATATATTTCCAAGTCAGGATGGTGTGTGACTTTGAGGGGAACTTGCAGTTGTTGGTGTTCCCATGTGCCTGCTGCCCTTGTCCTTCTAGGTGGAAGAGGTCACAGGTTTGGGAGGTGTTGTCGAAGAAGCCTTGGCGAGTTGTTGCAGTCCATCTTGTAGATGGTACACACTGCAGACACGGTGCGCCGGTGGTGGAGGAAGTGCATGTTTAAGTTGGTGGATGGGGTGCCAATGAAGCAGGCTGCTTTATCCTGGATGGTGTCAAGCTTCTTGTGTGTTGGAGCTGCACTCATCCAGGCAAGTGGAGAATATCCCATCGCACTCCTGACTTTTTCACAGAAACACAGAAACCCCACAGTGCAGATAGAGGCCATTTCGGCCCATCGAGCCAGCACCGACACACATCCCACCCGATCCCCGTAATCCCTACACCAACACATATCCCACCCTATCCCTGTAACCCCACGTATTTAATCCCCCTAGCACTAAGGGTCAATTTTTATCATAGCCAATCAACCTAACCTGCACATCTTTGGACTGTGGGAGGAAACCGGAGCACCCGGAGGAAACCCACGCAAACACGGGGAGAATGTGCAAACTCCACACAGACAGTCACCCGAGGCCGGATTCGAACCCGGGTCCCTGGCGCTGTGAGGCAACAGTGCTAACCACTATGCCACCGACTTGTGCCTTGTAGATGGTGGAAATGTTTTGGGGAGTCAGGAGGTGAGTCACTCACTGCAGAATACCTAGCCTCTGACCTGCTCTGGTAGCCACAGTATTTATGTGGCTGGTCCAGTTAAGTTTCTCATCAATGGTGAACCCCAGGATGTTGATGGTGGGGGATTCGACAATGGTTATGCCATTGAATGTCAAGGGGTGGTGGTTAAACTTTCTCCTGTTGGAGATTGTCATTGCCTGGCACTTATGTGGCACGAATGTTACTTGCCACTTAGCAACCCAAGCCTGAATGTCATCCAGGTCTTGCTGTGAGTGGAACTGAACACTCTGCAATCATCAGCGAACATCCCCACTTCTGACCTTATGATAGAGTGAAGGTCATTGAAGAAGGAGCTGAAAATGGTTGGGCCTAGGACACTGCCCCGAGGAACTCCTGCAGCGATGTCCAGGGGATGAGATGATTGGTCTCCAACAACCACAACCATCTTCCTTTGTGCTAGGTATGACTTTAGCCAGTGGAGAGTTTTCCCCCTGATTCCCATTGACTTCAATTTTATTACGGTTCCTTGATGCCATACCTGATGTCAAGGGCAGTCACTCTTACCTCACCTCACCTCTGGAATTCAGCTCTTTTGTCCATGTTTGGACCAAGGCTGTAATGAGGTCTGGAGCTGAGTGGTTCTGGCGGAACCCAAACCAAGCATTGGTGCGCAGTTTATTGGTGAATTAGTGCCGTTTGATAGCACTGTTGACGACACCTTCCATCACTTTGCTGATGATTGAGAGTAGGCTGACGATTGAGAGTAGGCTGATGCAGTGGTAATTGGCCGGATTGTATTTGGCCTGCTTTTTGTGGACAGGACATAGCTGGGCAATTTTCCACTTTGTCGGGTAGATGCCAGTGTTGTAGCTGTACTGGAACAGATTGGCTAGAGGCGCCCTTTTCCATTCTCTCCACATCCACTCTGTCCAACCCATTCATAATTTTAAACACCTCTATCAGGTCACCTCAAAGTCTTCTCTTTTCTAAAGAAAAATGTCCCAACCTGTCCAATCTTTCCCGATAGCTGTAATCTCTCAGTTCTGTACCATCCTTGTATGTCTTTCTTGCACTTTTTCCAGTGCTTCTATGTCCTTTTTATAGTATGGAGACCAGAACTGTGTGCAGTACTCTAAGTGCGACCTCACCAGGGCCCTATACTAATTTAACATAACTTCACAACTATTGAATTCTATACCCCTAGAAATAAATCCCAGTGCTTTTTTTTAGCATTTTAATTACTTTGCATAGATATAAAAGGTTTGCACTTACTTTCATGAATGACATTTCCTAAAGTAACATTTCAATTTGTCTCAAAAGTTGAAATTATATATTGAGAAGTACTGATACTGAGAAGTGTACAGGAACAGAGAGACCTTGGAGTGCATGTCCACAGATCCCTGAAGGTAGCAGGACAGATAGATAAGGTGGTTAAGAAGGCTTACGGGATACTTTCCTTTATTAGACGAGGCATAGAATATAAGAGCAGGGAGGTTATGCTTGAACTGTAAAAAACACTAGTTAGGCCACAGCTAGAACACTACCTACATTTCTGGTCATCACATTACAGGAAGGATGTGTTAGCACTAGAGAGAGTACAGAGGAGATTTACGAGGATATTGCCAGGACTTGGGAATTTTAGCTATGAGGAAAGATTGGATGAGTTGGGTTTGTTTTCTTTGAAACAGAGGAGGCTGAGGGGAGACTTAATTGAGGTGTATAAAATTATGAGGAGCCTAGATAGAGTGGAGAGGAAGGACCTATTTCCATTAGCAGAGAGATCAATAACCAGGGGGCATAGATTTAAAGTAATTGGCAGAAAGTTAGAGGGGAGTTGAGGAGAATGTTTTCACCCAAAGGGTGGTGGGGGCTGGAACTCACTGCCTGTAGAGGCAGAAACACTAATCACATTTTAAAAGTACTTAGATATGCACTTGACGTGCTGCAACCTACCAGGCTTCGGACCGAGAGCTGGAAGGTGGAATTAGGCTGGATAGCTCTTTTTCCGCTGGCACAGACACAATGGGCAGGATTTTCATTGGGCCGTGGAGGCGGGATTGGAGGTGTGTGGGGGTTTAAAATCGCGAAATTAGGGGGCACGAACCCATCCCACCCCCAACCCGCCTCCATGCCAGTTTCAAAGGAGGCGGATACCCGACTTTCATAGAATTGGCCTATTTAGCAATGGCATGGTGTGACACAAGACAGGAAAAGAAAAGTCTCACATGGAAACATATTGGAAAAGAAAGCAAAAGTAAGGCAATTTAATCATATTCAGGAATACTGACTGGTTTACCTAGAATTTGCTTCTGATTCATTGGCAGCAATGTAAAATTTAAACATATAGGGGAGAAATTCGGTATCGCCCCATTTGGGGCGCAATTATCGGTCGGGCACAAAGTTTAGCGCCTGGCATTGATTATCGCCTCCGACTGCAAACTTGGCTTCTATCGCCCCTGGAGGTGATTGGAGCACTAAATCAGGCGCTACACACCTCTCTTAAGGCGCTAACACCAGGGAGTGAGGTGCTACCTCAGAGCACTGGTGAAACTCATGTGATGTCAGTCAGCAATGGAACACAGACACACTGGCGCCAGTCAGTGGGAGGGTGCCAGTCAGTTCCTTCTGTAGCCTCTAGATGGCACCTTCACTTGTTTGTTCCTCTTTTTGTAGGACCAAAATAAATTGAACAAATAAACTGTAACTAAAACTCTAATAAATCTTTAAATAAAGCTTAACAAATCAAATTAAAATTTTGTCGTTTAATCCAATTACGCACTCCAGTCCCCGCGGCACCCACCGGTCACGGAAGTGCTCGAGCGCGCCGGCAGACACCGCGTGCTCCATCTCCAGGGCCACCCGGGCGCGAACATGGCCGCGGAAGAGAGGGAGGCAATCTGGCTGGATGACCCCCTCGACCGCCCGCTGCCTGGACCAATTAATGGCTTTTTTTGCCAGGCCCAGGAGCAGACCCACGAGGAGGTCCTCCAGCCTGCCCACTCCCCTTCGCACCGGGTGACCGTAGATCAAGAGCGTGGGACTGAAGTGCAACCAAAAATCAAGGAGCAGCCCCTTCAAATAATGGAAGAGGGGCTGCAACCTCACACATTGAACATAAACATGAAAAACAGACTCCTCCAGACCGCAGAACAAACAGGCGGTCTGGGTGTCCGTGAATCTATTTAACAATATATTGCACGGGACTGCTCCGTGCAACACCCTCCAGGCCAAGTCCCCAATAGAACAAGGGAGGACTCCCGCATAGAGAGCCCTCCATTGGGGACCTCCGCCGGAAGGCAAAATGGCACGCCACGGCGTGTCCGGACGGCAGGCGAAGATGACAAAGTGGAAGGTGTGCAGGAGCAGCCCGTACAGGAAACCCCTCCGTGCGGAATGAAAAGGCACGGAGGGCATCTCCTCGAGACGGCTCAAGTTGTGAGGCGCCGATCCCCGAGGGGAGTTTCGGGGCAGGGCGCCGATAAGGAATTCCGTCCGAACGGGGGAAAGCTCGGACGGGATCGCCCCACGCACTTGAGCCGCCTCGATACACCTCGTGGCGCCGGGGTGCAGCGTCGCTTTCACCGCCTCGATGGCATCGACCGCAAGCCGAACGTTGTCCCAAGACATGCGCCGCGCCAACTACTCCGGCGCCATCCAGCCCGCTCCTCCGCCATCGAGTAGGTCCCCGACTCTAGTCACCCTGCCAGGCACAGCCCTGCGTTCCGCCAGCCACCCGAACTCGCGGACGTGGAGGTGTGGATTCCTGAACAGCGGCTCCCGGAGGACAGCCACCATTCCTGACGGGGGAGAGCTCCACCTGGAGGCGACGTAGTTCCAAACCCATAGCAGTTCCTGGTAGAAGACAGGCAGCTCCCGCAGGCTGGCACGCCTGCCGCCCACTTCCAAAAACAGGAGCTGCATGTCGTAATTGAGGCCGTGCAGCTGGCGGAAAAAATACGTCGCCAGCGCACACCATCTCGGAGGATTCTCGACGTACAGGTATCTCTGCAGCGTCTGAAGACGGAAAGTCGCAACCTGGGTGCGGAGGCACACCAACGCCTGACCTCCCTCCCTAAGCGGGAGACTCAGAACCGCGGCAGAGACCCAGTGCTTCCTTTTGTCCCAGAAGAAGTCGACGAGCTTCTTCTGTATCTTGGCGACAAACGCAGGGGGAGGGATCAAAGTGACGAACCGGTACCACAACATGGCGGCCACCAGTTGGTTTATGACCATCGCTCGACCCCTGTAGGACAACACTCGGAGCAATCCTGTCCAGTGTCCTAAGCGAGCGGTGACTTTGGCCTCCAACTCTTGCCAGTTCGCCGGCCAGGCGTCCTCGGCAGGGCTGAGGTAGACTCCCAAGTAGAGGAGGTGCGTGGTGCTCCAGGCGAAGGGCCTGAACTCCTCCGGCAGGGAGTCCACCCGCCACTGACCCACCAGGAGTCCAGAACATTTCTCCCAGTTGATCTTGGCGGAGGATGCGTCCGAGTAAATCTGCTGGCATTCCCGCATCCTCCGCAAGTCAGCGGGATCCGTGACCGTGAGGAGCACGTCATCGGCGTAAGCCGAGAGGACCACCTCCACGCCCGGCCCTTGCAGAGCCAGTCCCGTCAACCTCTTCCGCAAGAGGCGCAGGAAAGGCTCTACGCAAACGGCATATAACTGGCCGGACATGGGGCATCCCTGACGCACCCCCCTCCCGAAGCGAAGGGGCGCCGTCAAGGACCCGTTAACTTTAATCAGACACTCCGCGGCAGCGTACAGAAGTCGGATCCGGGCGACAAAATGCGTCCTGAACCCGAATGCGCGCAGAGTCCCGAAGAGATACTCGTGATCCACCCTGTCGAACGCCTTCTCCTGATCCAGGGAAAGGAAGGCGACCGACAGACCAGCCCTCTGGGAATGGTGGACCAGGTCCCGGACCAGATGGATGTTATCATGGATGGTCCGGCCCGGGACCGTGTAGGACTGGTCGGGGTGGATCATGTGGGCCAGCACGGCGCCTAGGCGAGCAGACATAGCCCTGGCAAAAATTTTATAGTCCGTGCTGAGGAGGGAGACCGGGCGCCAGTTTTTAAGGAGGCGGAGATCACCCCTCTTAGGCAGCAGGACAATAACCGCCCTGCGCCAAGAGAGGAGCATCTCCCCGGTCGCCAAACTTTCCCCCAGGACCCGCGCGTAGTCGCCCCCCCAAGACGTCCCAGAACACCCTGTGGAACTCCACGGTCAGCCCGTCCAGCCCCGGGGACTTTCCCCTAGAGAGCTGGCGGAGGGCGCCGGTCAGCTCCTCCAGACTCAGAGGAGCGTCCAATTTTTCGGCGTCCTCCAGGCCGACCTTCGGCAGGTCCTCCCACAAAACTCCGCGCGCATCCTCGCTGGACGGATCCGGAGAGAACAGAGCCCCGTAATAGGCGTGGGTCTCCGCGCGGATTCCCTCCGGATCCGAGACCAGAGATCCGTCGTCGGCCAGCAGCTCCAAGAGCTGCTTACGGACCCCCCGTCTTTTTTCCAGCGAGTAGAAGAAGGGGGAGCCGCGGTCCAGGTCCCGCAGGAACTGGATCCGCGACCTCACGTACGCGCCTCGGGACCCGACAAGCTGCAGGTCCTTCAGCGCGCCCTTCTTCTCTTCGTACACCATCCGCAGGGCCGGGTCCTCGAAGACTTGACCGAGACGGGACTCCAGGTCGAGCACCTCCTTCTCCAACTGCCCGACCCGGGCCTCCCGCCTCTTGGTCGACCCCTTCGCGTACTCCTGACAGAAGAGACGGATGTGAGCCTTGCCCACATCCCACCATAGCCTCAAGGAGGGGAAGCCCCCCCGCTTCCTTCTCCAGCCGGCCCAGAACCGACTAAACGAATCCTGGAACCGTGCGTCCTCCAGCAGCAGGTTGTTAAAGTGCCAATACGCGGACCCCCCCCCCGGCGCGCAGCGGAACGAGCTCCGCCCACACCAGGTGGTGGTCCGTGCACGGCACCGGCCGCATGGAAGCCGCCGGAACGCAGGAGACGTATGCCCGGGAAATGTAGAGGCGGTCGATTCTGGACGCTCCTCTCCCAGACCTCACGCAAGTGAAGGCGCTGGAGTCGGGATGGAGATTTCGCCAGACGTCCACCAAGTCGAGGGACCCGACCAGGTCCCTCAACTTCTCCATCGCCGCCGGGCATGGCAGGGTGCCCGTGCGGTCCCTCGCCTCGAGGGTACAATTAAAATCCCCCCCGAGGATGACGCACTCGCCCGCGTCGATGGAGCCCAGAAGAGTGGACACTTCTTCAAAGAAGCGCGCTTGCTGCGCACCGGCCCCAGGGGCGTACACGTTCACTAGATGGAGCGGCACGCCCCCCAGGCGAACAGTGACCTGGAGCAAGCGGCCCAGCACGAGCTCTTTGACCCCCAAGATCTCCGGCTGAAAATGCGGGGCCAGCAAGATAGCCACCCCGCTGGAAGCACTGGAGAGGTGACTCATGCTGACCCCTCCTTGCCACTCCAGGAGCCACGTGGCCTCGTCTCCCGGAACGGTGTGGGTTTCTTGCAGGAAGCACACCACATACTTCCCGTCCCGAAGGATCGAAAAGTTATTAAATCTGCGGCTAGCTTCCCTGCTGCCGTTGATGTTGAGGCTGGCTATGGTTATCTTCATCTCAGAAGCATAGATCAACCTCTACTTATATCTAACGGGGGAAGGGAGAGTGGCCGCTAGTCGACCGCCACTCCCTTAGCAGCCCAGTGAGGAAGGACCGGAGCTGACGCAGCCCGAGCGGGCTCACGCCCGTGCCCGCGTCCATGGCTTTGACGGCGGTGCGGGCCGACCCGACGAGCAGCGCCAGGTCCGCCCATCTGTCAAGGGCCACCCGAATCCTCTGACGACCCTGGCACGTGGCCACAAAGTCCCGGAGTTCCTCGATGGGAATGAGGGGGGTCCCGGCGAGGGACGGGAGGTCATCCATCGCCTCATCGGCGATGGAATCCCAGTCGTCCTCCGCCCCCACCACCGAGTCCCCGTCCTCCTCCGGGGGGTCACCACCGGCGGCCGACCCGTCCGTCATGCAGAGCGCAGTGAACGGCTCGGCCGCAACGGCCGGCCCCGCCTCCGCCCAGATCCCACCCCCAGGATCGGTGGCGGAGGATTCCTCCCTGGGCTCCTGCAGGGGCGCCGGGCCAGAAGACGGCGGCGGTTCGGAGCCCCCCTCCGCCCCAGGCGCCGGAACGACCGGAGAGACCGGAGAATATGTAAATCCGATCTCCTCCAAGTCGCCCGGCGCCAGAGACACAGACAGAGGGCCTTCCTCTACCGTGCCACCGGCCTCCGACCCAGCAGAAGGGGTATTTCTCGCGAAATCCTCGACGAGGTCAAGCAGCACCTGGGAAATGTCCGGGCCGCTTTGGGCAAGCTCATCTTCCGCGAGCTCGCCCGACCCAGATTCCAGGCCGCTCGACTCGTCGAGGGGTAACGCCACCGAAAGGGGATCGATCTCGGCCGTGGGTTGTTCCGCGACCCCCCCCACGGGCAGGGTCTCGTCCCCATCCCCGGGAGGCACGAGCTGGGCAGACACCTCTGCCTCAGCCTCCCCAGGAACAGGCGACCCCTGACGATCGCTCATGATGGTGACAGCGGTGGGGTGGGGCGCAGTATCCGCGGCGGGCGACGACTCCCCCTGACCGGAGGGACCTTCCTCCTCCTGGTCCTCCTCCTCCTCCTGGGGGTCGCGCCTTCTTTTTAAAGTGGAGGGATAGGGGGAGACCTCCATTTCTGCAGGGGCCTCCCCTGCTCCCTCCGGTGGAGCTGGTTCGTCGGGTCCCTCGGGCCCGAGCCCGGCCACAGGTTCTGGCGCTCCCGCCTCGGCGGTCGCGGCCACAGGCTCGGGCACGAGGTCCCTCCCACTCTCGCCCTCCCTGATTAACGCGGTAACGCGCTCGGGTGTCAGGGGCTCCAAATCCAGGGGCACGCCCTCCCTGGGGGGGCCCACCCCACGGTGTTTATTTTTCCGCGCCCTCTTCCCGACCGGATGCACTTCCTCCCCCTCGCCGGAGGCCTGGATGGCATCGACCTCCGACGACGACCGCACCCCGGTAGTATTTGTTTGGGGGGGGGCACGGCCGGACCCGGGGGGAGGAGCGGCGGCGGCACCAGCCTCGGCCACGCCAGACGACCTGGCGGCCTTGGAGGCCGGGCAGTTTTTTCGTATATGCCCCACCTCCTTGCAGGCGTGGCACCGCACGCCGTCCGTCGTCCAGAAGACGCGGTGAAGGGTCCCCTCATGGAGGACCGAAAAAGCCCCGTCAGTCTCCCCCTCCCGCGCCAGCTGAACGAAGGCCTGGCGCCGGAAGGAGAAGACATGGCGAAGGCTGGCTTCCTGGAATCCGAGCGGGATCGGCGTGATCCCCGACCTCACCTCCCAAAGTTGGAGCAAGTGGGGGAGGAGGAGCTCACTCAAGATGTAGGGCGGGATGTTCGATAATACGACCCTCTGCGCGGTGGCCTCTAGAGGGTCCACCGGCAGGAAGGTCCCGCCCACGGTGAGCCCCTTGGTGATGGCCAGGGCCACCGCCCGCTCCGACTCCAGGAAGAACACAGCCTTCCCATACATTTTCGAGGCGGCGAGTATGGCTGGAGGGCCGACAACCCCAGCCATGGCCTTCACGCACGCCTCGATGGTCATGTTGGGGTGGGTGTAGCTCTTCACCCCAAGCTTCTTTGTTATGAGTCGGAACGGCGACGGGGCAGCAGCAGAAGCGGGAGCAGCCGCGGCTTTGGTCGCCACCGCCGCATAGGTTCTTGCCGGCCCCGTCACCGCCGCAGATGTGGAAGCCATAGTGGGGTGGTTCTTTGAAGAGCTACACACACCCCAAGTCACAGGCCCTACGGTGTTAATGGCCTTGGTAAAGTAAAAAGTCTTCCCTTGAGCAGAGGGAGTTTAAAGTAACTGGCCCGCCTCTTCCCTTGATGGAGTTAAATGGGAGAGGGGCCTTCCTTCCCTCTGCTCAATTGGCAATTAGTAGATTTAAAAGGAGGTGCCTTTTCAGAGAGGCAAAGAGAGGACAAAGAGAGAGAGAGAGGGGGGGTGGGAAGGAGGGGGGCCGCAAAGGCTGGGTCCCCACTCAAGGTGGTATTCGGTGGGTGGGTGTCGGCAGGGTGCACTCCCCGATGGAAAAACAAAGTCTTAGGCAGATGGTCTTCGGGCAGGGGGAGAAGATGTCTTCGCCTGGGTAGGCTGGAGAAAGCCCAGGCTCAGCCCCACACCAGGTCTTCTCAATGTAAGGGAAAAAGCTTCACCTGGGCAGCTCTAGCCAACCCAGGCCAGGCTTTCCGGCCCATCTTCTTTCCTCCCCCCACCTAGAATACAAAGTCTTCAGGGGAATGCACAAAAGACACCCACCTGCAGATGTTGAAAGATGCAGCTCCTCCCCTCCTTCCAAGTTGGAGCTGGGTGGTGTTCCTCTCCCCTCTCTCCTGGACTGGAGGCCAAATTGGGAGGCAGTGATGGAAGGCCTCTCCAGTTGTAATGCTGGCCTCCTCTGTCCTCTACTCCTCCCTCTCCAGGCACCTCAGTAGATGTAGATGGTTGAATGTAGATGGTAGGTTGCTGGTAGTGGTGGCCTGGGGTCACTCCTTCCCCTCCACTCCCAGGCCAAGGCGACCACCACCTCCCACACAGCAGCAGCAGCACAACCTGCTCCTCAGAGAGCAAGGTCTGCAATGAGGTTCTGTGAGGGTGCCAGTCAGTTCCTTCTGTAACCTCTAGATGGCACCTTCACTTGCTTGTTTCTAGCCCTTTGTTAATTGTTCCTAGCCTCCTGTGTTAATTCTTAACGGCCTGTTAGCTGTTCATGGGTTTCACCTGGTTTTCTTGGTATATAAGTTCTGTGGTTGCTTCCCTCTTTGCTCAGTCCTAACCGGGGTACCGGGGACTAGCCTTCGCTCTGTGGCTCCTGGCTTTGACTAGCTGGCTGCCATGGTTCTCTCGAGCTCTGTATTTAAGATGTATCTAAGTCTGTGTTCTTGTTGTTCTTAGTCTTGATAAGGTGCTGGGCTGGACTAGCGTGTTGCCATGTTGGCGCTTGTCTTGAGCTCTGTATTGATAAGCCTGTTACCCCTGTGGCAGCCCCTCGTGATAGCTTGTCTCGAGTCTCATCTCGGCAAGTTGGTTGCACTTGTGGTAAGCTTATCCCAGCTCAGTATGGACAAGTAGGTTGCCTCATGGAAGCTGTCCTGAGTTCCTATTCTTGACTCGCCGTTTTGTAACTGGTCTCGAGTTCTATGTATATTGTTGTGTCCCTTGTATGAATCTAGTTATGTGTGAATCTAGTAAAGTACCTTAAAGATTGTATACTTGCCTCTAGCCTGGTTTCTGCACTTGGGTCCAGAACCTACCTTGCCCGGAGAGCACGGCCCCGTATCTACACGGCCCCATGGCTCCCCTCACCCGTGACAGTCAGTTCTTAAAGGGGAGGGTCGATCTTGCTCTCCATCCACACCCTGCTCATTGCAGCCTTGAATCTCAGCCTGGAGAGACCTGTACATCAAATCTGCTGGAAAGAACAATGGAGAGGCCCAGGGAAAGAGCTCAGAGTGCAGCCCCCATAGTCTCTTCTAAATCGATGCAAGGAAGGTCAAATCAAAATGAACCTGCAAAGTGCTGCTCAGTACCCAAAACGCCTTCACACAGCATTGAATCTCTCCAGAAGTCTCTCTCTCTCTCTCTCTCTCACAGAGTGTGTGGTGCAAAAATGTCACCGACAAAAAAAGGACGTAAGCAGTCGCCTTTAAATAGCGCTCCCCCAGTCCCTTCCCGACTGCAAAACGCTCCCCGCAACCTGTCGCTGCTAATGGCAGGCAGTAAGGCAGGGGGCGCCACTCAATATCCGGTCCAGGGTGTTGCACGCTCAACTGACGTCACGATCTGTGTGCGCAGGAGATCATGTTGGTAGTGTTTAGCGCCGCCGCAAAATGTCTGGTCAATTTCGCGAGCAGCTCAAACATCGCCGTGCCCGGGTGCTAGTTGCTTTGCGCCCCATTAGCACCCTAACGGGAAGTGCAAAGCAACCGAATTTTTCCCCCATAAGGCGCAAAGTAAAATTTCTGACATATCACATTTTACACGGTTAACATTGCTTTAAAAGAAAAAAATGTTTAATGTGCATTATCATGATAAAGTAAAATGTTCCTAAAGATGCACAAGTAATGAATTCATGAAATGAATACATACAGCTGGTTAGAGTGACAAAGTGGGTTGATATTTACCTTTGTATATTGCATTTTAATAACAGCGCTGCACATCAGGAAGGTCATTGTACAAACTGTAAAGCACTTTGTCTCTACTCAGTACAAGTGAGTTCTTTACAGCACACGTTCTGCCACACACAGTATTGATTTGCTATGCTGGATTTGTTAAATTGCAACCTAAAATAGAAGCGAGTCTGCTTGTGCTGATAAAAGGATGAAATAGCTATACTGTGCATAATGTTTGTCAGTGTCGTTCACAACATAATTAACTGAGGAAGCTCTTACTACAATGATAAATAATTCATTAATTTAATTCTTGTATTCTGCTAAACTTACTTTTTCAAATAGTGATCTTTGTTTCTGGTCTGCTTCTTTTCATTAAATATTTACATAGTCAGACTCATTTATATGTTTTAATTAATGTTAGACCTCATTATTACAAACTTGTAAGGACTGACAAAAAATATCTCATTAGGTCTGCACTTGTTCATTGTTTGAACTCTTCCACTGATTGTAAAAGAGAGCTTCAGGCAGGCCCGGGGAAGCATTTGTTTTTAAAGGATGTTTTTATGATCAGAGTTTGTAACCAATGGCCCTGAATTTGCGGTTGGAGGCTTCCTGCGGAGAAATGCCTCTGATCTGCAAATAAAATGCCTGCGTACCTGGTGCTTCAAGAGGTACGGAGATTTACGGTCCTGGGCCTCTCTGGGTACCCGCGGGAAGAGGCCCATGTTTCCCACGGGTGCAGGCGGTTTGCAAGCGCCCCTGGGATCACGTGCGCCAGCCCAACCAATAAAAGAAGGGAATCCCCATTCATGCATATGGGGATTCCGTATGTATGGAATCTTAGGGCTGGATTTTACCAACCTCAGGGTGGGTCCATTGGGGGCGACATCTGTGGCGGGTGCCAACCCCACAGCTGTCTGGATCCCGGCCTCCAACAAGATTTTACGTTAATAGGACTTGCTAAGCCCGCCTTGCGAGGT
This sequence comes from Somniosus microcephalus, assembly GCF_052327205.1. Lineage (NCBI taxonomy): Eukaryota > Metazoa > Chordata > Chondrichthyes > Squaliformes > Somniosidae > Somniosus > Somniosus microcephalus. Next base: position 71,039,063 of record NC_140991.1, read on the forward strand.
TCCCGACCAATTTAAAGGAAGCGGGTCTGATGACATCATTTGACCATGTCCACATTCATTTTGACAGTTCTGCTGTCAGTGTTCTGCAACATTGAGGTGCTGCAAACACTGCACAAAGGTACACGACTGCACTCAGGCTCTCCCATGACTCCCTCCAAATGTTTATGGAGGGAGTCACAGCACACAGGGAAGACACCTCCCCAGGGCACCAGCGCAGCCTGGTTGCAAATTGCACAGGAGGCCACAGCAGGGATGTCGTCAGGAGGACCAGGCTGCAGTGATGCAAACCTTTCAATGATCTCAGTAGATCACGAAACGTTACTGCAAAGCCGCACTCAACATCATCCTGCTGTGCCACTCATCACATCCCCATCACTCTGCCTTCCCTACCCTTCTCCTGCACATCCTTACTCACACCAACTTACCTTGCACCTCCATCCATCCCTCTCTATCTACATTATCACTTCCCCATCTCCCTAGCCACCCCTCACACTCACCCTCATCCTACTGCAAGCATACCAACTAACAACACACAAGGGTAGGCACTTGGGTATTCTATGCAATGTTCCTGTAAAGTTTCTGTTAATGTGGTGTCAAACATTGAAACCTTTATTTTCAACACTTTGCGTTCTTGAACAGATTTGTGTGCACTTTTGGAAGTGTCTTAGTGAGTTCCAGTGAAAGGTGAGACATAACCGCCCCCCCCTCCCCCACCACCCCGGCAATTGTGATGAGTGTGAAAGGAATGACTTGGGCATTGTAGGGATGCTTTATGGTGCTGGTGTGGGGTGGTGTCACCTGGTGCATCATGTGACAGCCAGGGTGTGCAGCGTCAAGTGAAGTAAATCTGGCCACGGTGAGGGCATCGCTGGCATCCCAGGCAGAAATGTGGTTGGGTGCTGATGCCCTGTGTCCTGTGCAGCATCAGGTGATTGCGGAGAAGGTTGGTGTTGTTGGTGCTGCTGGTGTGCCTGGTAATGTTGGTGTTGGGGCTGATCGTGCTGAGATTCTGAGGACCAAGGTGAGATTTTTTCAGGGACACTGATGCTGCTGGAATAGATGGCAGCTGAAGTTGCGATGACAGAAGCGATCGGTCAATGGTGAGAGATTTTGCTCCAAGGAGGTGACAGTGGATAGAGAGATTACTCCAAACACTTCCAAACTGCATACAGCTCAAAAGTATCTTCCAAACCCTGAAGGCTCAAGCTTCTGACATTGGAAAGTGAACAGCTGCGAAATGGTAGCTTGTATGCCACTTTTGCAGCTGTCACCTATTCAAAGCAATGGAGAGTCATAGAGAACCTGACACTTACCTGATGTGATACCCGAGCGACGGGAACCTCATGGAAAAGTTGGAAAAATGGCTAGAAGGTGGTAAAATGCTGTTCAACTACCTTTAAAGTTCCTCTTAACTATCTCAAATGGCTGACCCGCCGCTTGCTGCTGGGTCTGCAAAGCACAGGCACTTGGGAAACTGACACGGAGGCGGGTTCAGAGTGGGATCCCGATCCGCTGTCAATCTTTTAGATTTTGACAGCGGACCCGCCTCCAAACTCGCCCTCTGAGCGTCGGCAGAATTCTGGCCTAATGTGGATAAATGAAAGGATATCTACATTAGAACAGAAGAAGGGCTATGGAACATTAAAACATAATTAGTTGCTAGGCTGAAAGAGTTAGAATGTTAGTTATTGATATGATTGACCAGACCCTGCCCCTCCATCATCTTACTCTGTTGCCCAATTCTGTTGGACTGCCCTTATATGGTACCACTCGTATCTATTTCCTTGATTCCCTTAGTTTTTTTTTAATTCGTTCCTGGGATGTGGGCGTCGCTGGCAAGGCCAGCATTTATTGCCCATCTCTAATTGCCCTTGAGAAGGTGGTGGTGAGCCGCCGCCTTGAACCGCTGCAGTCTGTGTGGTGAAGGTACTCCCACACTGCTGTTAGGGAGGGAGTTCCAGGATTTTGACCCAGCGACGATGAAGGAACGGCGATATATTTCCAAGTCAGGATGGTGTGTAACTTGGAGGGAAACGTTCATGTGATGGTGCTCCCATGCGCCTGCTGCCTTTATCCTTCTTGGTGGAAGAGGTCGCGGGTTTGGAAAGTGCTGTTGAAGAAACTTTGGCGAGTTGCTGCAGTGCATCTTGTAGATGGTACACATTGCAGCCACGGTGCGCCAGTGGTGCAGGGAGTGAATGTTTAAGGTGGTGGATAGGGTACCAATCATGCGAGCTGCTTTGTCCTGGATGATGTTGAGCTTCTTGAGTGTTGTTGGAGCTGCACTTATCCAGGCAAGTGGAGCGTATTCCATCACACTCCTGACTTGTGCCTTGTAGATGGTGGAAAGGCTTTGGGGAATCAGGAGGTGAGACACTCACCGCAGAATACCCAGCCTCTGACCTGCTCTTGTTGCCACAGTATTTGTGGCTGGTCCAGTTAAGTTTCTGGTCAGTGGTGACCCCCAGGATGTTGATGGTGGGGGATTTGGCGATGGTAATGCCATTGAATGTCAAGGGGCTGTGGTTAGACTCTCGCTTGTTGGAGATAGTCATTGCCTGGCGCAAATGTTACCTGTCACTTATCAGCACAAGCCTGAACGTCGTCCAGGTCTTGTTGCATGTGGGCATGGACTGCTTTATTATCTGAGGGGTTGTGAATGGCACTGAACACTGTGCAGTCATCAGCGAACATCCCCATTTCTGACCTTATGTTGGAGGGAAGGTCATTGATGAAGCAGCTGAAGATGGTTGGGCCTAGGACACTGCCCTGAGGAACTCCTGCAGCGATGTTCTGGGGCTCTGATGATTGACCTTCAATCACCACAAACATCTTCCTTTGTGCTAGGTATGACTCCAGCCAGTGGAGAATTTTCCCCCCGATTCCCATTGACTTCAGTTTTACTAGGGCTCTTTCATGCCACACTCGGTCAAATGCTGCCTTGATGTCAAGGGCAGTCACTCTCACCTCACCTCTGGAATTCAGCTCCTTTGTCCATGTTTGGACCAAGGTTGTAATGAGGTCGGGAGCAGAGTGGTCTTGGCGGAACCCAAACTGGGCATGAGTGAGCAGGTTTTTGGTGAGTAAATGCCGCTTGATAGCACTGTCGATGACACCTTCCGTCACTTTGCTGATGATTGAGAGTAGACTGATGGGGCAGTAATTGGCCGGATTGGATTTGTCCTGCTTTTTGTGGACAGAAACATAGAAACATAGAAAATAGGAGCAGGAGTAGGCCGTTCGGCCCCTCGAGCCTGCTTCGCCATTCAATGAGATCATGGCTGATCATCCAAACTCAGTACCCTGTCCCTGCCTTCTCCCCATATCCCTTGATCCCTTTAGCCTTAAGAAATATATCTAATTCCTTCTTGAATATATTTAATGAATTGGCCTCAACTGCCTTCTGTGGTAGAGAATTCCACAGGTTCACCACTCTCTGGGTGAATAAATTCCTCCTCATCTCAGTCCTAAATGGCTTACTCCTTATCCTTAGACTGTGACCCCTGGTTCTGGACTCCCTGGCCATCCTTCCTGCATCAAGTCTGTCTAGTCCTGTTAGAATTTTATAAGTTTCAATGAGATCCCCTCTCATTCTTCTAAACTCCAGCGAGTATAAGCCCAATCGACCCAATCTCTCTTCATACATCATTCCTGCCATCCCAGGTATCAGTCTGGTGAATCTTCGCTGCACTCCCTCCATGACAAGAACATCCTTCCTCAGATAAGGCGACCAAAACTGCACACAATACTCAAGGTGTGGTCTCACCAAGGCCCTTTACAACTGCAGCAAGACATCCTTGTTCCTGTACTCGAACCCTCTCGCTACGAAGGCCAACATACCATTTGCCTTCTTAACCGCCTGCTGCACCTGCATGCTTACCTTCAGCGACTGGTGCACAAGGACACCCAGGTCTCGTTGCACTTCCCCTTCTCCCGATCTATTGCCGTTCAGATAATAATCTGCCTTCCTGTTTTTGCCACCAATGTGGATAACCTCGCATTTATCCACATTATACTGCATCTGCCATGCATCTGCCCAATCACCCAACCTGGACATACCTGGGCAGTTTTCCACATTGTCGGATAGATGCCAGTGTTGTAGCTGTACTGGAACAGCTTGGCTAGAGGCGCGGCTAGTTCTGGAGCACAAGTCTTCAGCACGATAGCCGGGATTTTTTCAGGGCCCATAGCCTTAGCTGTATCCAGTGCGCTGAGCCATTTCTTGATATCACGTGGAGTGAATCGAATTAGCTGAAGACTGGCTTCTGTGATGGTGGGGACCTCAGGAGGAGGCCGATATGGATCATCCACTCGGCACTTCTGGCTGAAGATGGTTGCAAATGCTTCAGCCTCGTCTTTTGCTCTCACGTGCTGGGCTCCGCCATCATTGCACTCATTATACCTAAGATTGGAAGGGATTGGAATTGGTGGTATGGAGTTTGTGGCAGAGGCTGAAAATGATGGCTTTGGACTTCCCAAAGTTTAGCTGGAAGAAACTGAGGCTCGTCCATGTCTGGATGTTGGAAATGATGTCTGACAACACAGAGGCAGTGGAGGGGTCGTGAGGGAGGCGGTGGAGAGGTAGAGCTGGGTGTTGAGTGTACACATCTTCAGATGATGTTGCCAAAGTGCAGCATGTAGATGAGGAAGAGGAGAAGGCCAAAGATATATCTCTGGCGGACTCCAGATGTAACATTGCAGAGCAGGGTAGAGGCACCATTGCTGGTCATGATATGGTTATAATTGGATAAGTAAGAGTGGAACTAGGCGAGTCTAGTCCCATTGAGCTGGACAGCGGAAGAGAGGCGTTAGAGGAGGATAGTGTAGTCGACCATGTCAAAAGCTGCAGAAAAGTCAAGGAGGGATAATTTACCACAGTCACAGTCATAGAGGATGTCATTTGTGACTTTGGTTCAGGCTGTTTCAGTGCTGTAGCAGGGAATTGCCTGTACATATAAAATACTTTTGGAATTGTGGTTTGTGTTCACCGAATTGATTTCATTAACTTATTCAATTGAAGATAAAATAAAGTGTCATTAAACTCATTCTTGCCTACTTATTGTGTTGGTACTGTTAAACTGCTTAGCCTCTTTCTATTGCTTAATAACTAGATGTAACTAATTTTAGTGATTGATCTCTCAGCTGCTCTACTTACCTTTTACATTCAGTAACCTCCTTTTGTTAGCTTCCTGCTGTAGCCTCTCCTCTTCTATTTATATCTCATATAAACTACACACGCCCCTCTCCTCCCCTTCCTGCCTTTCTCATCCACTTTTCCATTAGTATATTTGTGTGATACAGTACAATTTTATTCACTAATCATTCTCATCATCTACTTCATTCTCTGTGGATTTCAGTGGTTCACAGTATTTCTCATTAGTGTCACCCATATGCTCAGTTTAATTTAATATCTATTTTCATTTGTGCCTCTTTTACAACATTTTCTCATTGGCATATTTTCCTGTCAGTATTGTTTAGCCTTGTTTCCTTTTAGTTGATTGGTTATCTTTTGTCAGTATTTTCAATCACTTCTCATTAATTATATCATGCTCACTCACTTTTTAACATCTTTTCATGTTCTTAGGGTAGGCATGATTGTTTCTGAAGTCCACTCTAAGAACATGCCAGCTTCTGTTTATAGTCTTGACTAAATAGATGTCCCAAAATCAAGATGTTTTGAAGGGCATTTCAACAATTTGGTGTATGGCTTAAAGTGGCATTGTTGTTACATTGAAGATTTTTCAGGTAGATTTAGTTCCTAAAACATAGGAACAGAAATAAGCCATTCAGCTCCTCAAGCCTGTTCCACCATTCAATTAAATCATGGCTGATCTGTACCTGAACTCCATTTCCTCACCTTTGTTCCATATACCATGATACCCGTAGCTAACTAAAATATATCGATTTCAGTCTTGAAAATTTCAATTGGCCCAGAATCCACAACCTTTTGGGGGATAGAGTTCTAGATTTCCACTACGCTTTGTGTGAAAAGTGCTTCATGATTTCACTCCTAGATGGTCTAGCTCTAATTGTAAGATTATGCCCCCTTGTTCTGGGTTCCTACAGCAGAGGAAATAGTTTTGCTGTATCTATCCAATGAAATCTCTTTATCATTTTAAAGACCCTGATTAGATTTCCCTTCAACCTTCTAAACTCAAGGGAATACAAGCCAAGCTTGTGCAACCTGTCCTCATAATTTAACTTTTTAAACTCCAGTATAATTTTGGTGAATCTGCGCTGCACCCCCTCCAAGGTCAATATATCTTTCTTGTGGTTCGGTGCCCAAAACTGAATGCAGTACTTCAGTTGGGGTCTGACCAAGGCAGCGTATAAATGAAGCATAACCTCCTCCCTTTGTATTCCAGCCCCTTTGAGATAAAGGCCAACACCCCATTAGCTTTTTGATTACTCTTTGTACCTGTGCACTAACGTTTGTGTACATGGATACCCAAGTCTCTTTGCTCCTCCACAGTTTCTAGTTTCTCACCATTAAGAAATATTCCAATTTGTCTTTCTTGGATCCAAATTAGATGTTGTCACACATTGCCACGTTGAACTCTCTCTGCCACAGTTTTGCCGACTCTTTTAATCTGTCTATGTCCCTTTGTAATTTCCTGCTCCCAGATGCACAACTTACTGTGCCTCCTAATTTAGTGTTATCTGCAAATGTGGATATACAATTCTCTATTTCTTTATCCAAGTAATTGATTGTTATGGTGAAAAGCTGACTCCCCAGTACAGATCCCTGGGGAACACCATTTGTCATATCCTGCCAATCAGAGTACATCCCCTTTATAACTACTTTCTGTCTCCTACCACCCAACCAATTACCAATCAATGTCACAAGATTACCTCCAATTCTGTGCACTTTCTTTTTTGCTAATAATCTCTTGTGCAGAATCTAATTAAATGCCTTTTGGAAGTCCATATAGACAACATCCATAGAGACACTACTATCCACCATGTCAGCGACCTCCTCATGAAATTCAACTAGATTAGTCAGACATGACCTACCTTTCACAAATCCATGCTGGCTCTCTTTGATCAGCTCATTCTTGCCCAAGTGCTTAGTCATTCTGTCCCTGATGATAGATTCCAGTAACTTCCCACAATTGATGCTGGGTCTATAGTTTCCTGGTTTCTTCCTCCATATCTTCTTAAATAATGGAGTGATATTTACAATTTTCAAATCCAAAGGCACAATTCCTGAATCTAGAAAGCTTCCTTTTAAAGCCATCAGGTCCTGAAGATTTGTCTATCTTAAGTCCCATTATTTTCTTCATTACCATTCCTTTACTTAAATACAATAAGTTCCTTGCTTTGACTTATTTTTAGGTTCCGTTGCACCACTGCTATTTTGTACTTTTCCTCTACTGTGAAGAGGGATACAAAGTACTCATTTACCAAGTCTTCTATTTACTTATTGTCCATTATAGTCTCACCTGCACCTAGAATCATTGAGTGGTTACAGCACGGAAGATGGCCATTCGGCCCATAGCGCCCATGCCGGCTAGCTGCAAGAACACTTCTGCTAGTCCCACTCCCCCATCCTTTCCCCGTAGCCCTGCAAATGTTTTTCCTTCAGGTACTTATCCAACTCCCATTTGAAAGCCGTGATTGAATCTGCCTCCACCACCCTTTCAGGCATTGCATTCCAGATCCTAACCACTTGCTCAGTAAAACAAATTTTCCTCATGTCGTCTTTGTTTCTTCTGTCAATCACCTATCTTTAATGGACCCATATTCCCCTTTACCACTATCTAAAATAGATATAACATTGAGATTTCTTCGGGAATGGTGCACAGTAGGAAAAACTGAAATATACTGTGTTCAGTTCTGAGCACCACACCTTAGGAAGGATATATTGGCCTTGGAGGAAGTGTAGTGTAGATTTACTAGAATGATATCTGGGGGGAAAAATTGAGTTGCTTTGGGGGGCGCTTACGGGGTGCAAAGCACCTAGCAGCCGGGCGTGGCGTCACTAACACCTACCGCGAAATTCAGCGGGAGGTTGGCAGTGGCGGTAGCCTGTAGTGCCCCGTGGCCCTGCGCCTCCAACAATGACGTCATCGCCGTGCGCAACGCCCTGATCGCGCCCCTGACCTACCGCCGGACGATATATTCGACAGGGTCAGGGTGGCATTTTAGCGGCCACAGCGGCCCAAATTAAAGGGCAGGTGCCAGGCGGCCCTTTTTTTTGGGGCCGCCTGCCAGCACCTGCCCATTTCCCCTCCTCATGCAGTGTGCCGGCCGTGATCAGTCAGCCTAGCAAAGTTAGCGCCTCAAAGGGGGCGCGTCCTAATTTTTCCCTCCTGGATTCCAAAGGTTAATTTAGGAGAAGAGATTACACAAACTAGGGTTGTATTCCCTGGAATTTAGAAGATTAAGGGGTCATTTGATCAAAGTTTTCAAGATATTAAGGGGAACTGATTAGGTAGATAGAGAGAAACTATTTCCACTGGTTGCGGAGTCTAGGACTAGGGGCCATAGCCTAAAAATTAGAGCCCTGCCTTTCAGGAGTGAAGTTAGGAAACACCTCTACATGCAAAGGCTGGTAGAAGTTTGGAACTCTCTTCTGTAAATGACAGTTGATGCTAGATCAATTGTTAATTTTAAATCTGAGATTGATAGCTTTTTGTTAACCAAAGGTATTAAAGGATATGGGGCAAAGGCGGGTAAATGGAGTTAGATCACAGATCAGCCATGATCTCATTGAATAGTGGAACAGACTCGAGGGGCTGAATGGCCTACCCCTGTTCCTGTGTTCCTATATTGTTGCACTGTGTTAATAGCTTGTCAGAGGACACCACTAGCTGACGAAAAGGGAGCTGGGTAACAAAGGAACAAGAAAGTGGTGCTCTTTCATGTTATCATCTGTAATTACTTTTTAGATGGATAATTGACTACCACTGTCACATGCTTCTACATGAAGTATTGAATCAGACAAAGGACATGGGTCTAAGTTTTCTGTATCTTCTGTAGAGTCAATCACCAGATGTGGGAATGTTCCACCTTGAACTAAACCAGATTAGCAGATCAGTTAGTAATTCTGTGAGTCAGTTGTCATAATCAGGGCTGCTATAAATGCCACAAGTTCTTGCCATTGCGCTTTCCCTTCTGCAAAATGAATAGTTTTACAGAAATGACTATATCTTTATTGATCAATGCTAAACGGAGTGACTTGCTATACAGAGTGGCAACGGGAGCATTCAGGAGAAAAGTAAGTGTGTGGGCATCCAGCCGGGTAGGAAGAGGCAGGCGGTACATGAATCCTCCGGGAGTGTGGTGCTCTCAAACCGTTTTTTAGCACTGAATACCACTGAGGGTGACGACAACCTTGGGGAAGTGCAGCCTTGAGCACAGCAAAGTGTAGAAATGCAGTGGTCATAGGTGATTCGATAGTCAGGGGAATAGACAGACGTTTCTGTAACTGCTGACTTGAGTCCCGCATGTTGTGTTGCCTCCCTGGTGCCAGGGTAAAGGACATCCCTGAAAGGATACAGAACATTTTGAGGGGGGAAGGGGAACAGCCAAAGGTTGTGATCCATGTGGGAATCAATGACAAAGGAAGGAAAAGGGTTGGAGTCCTGCAGTCAGAGTTTCAGGAGCTAGGGAGGAAGTTAAAAAGCAGGAACTCAAAGGCAGTAATTTCTGGTTTACTCCCAGTACCACGTGCTAGTGAATATAGGAATACTGTAGTAGGATAAAACCAGCTACTACGTGGCTGGAGAAATGGTGCAGGAGGGAGAGCTTCAGATTCCTGGGGCATTGGGACCAGTTCTGGGACGGGGGACCGATTCAAGTTGGATGGGTTGCAACTCAACAGACCTGGGGCCAATGTCCTTGCAGGAAGGTTAACTAGTACTGTGGGGGAGGATTTAAACTAATTTGGCAGGGGGTGGGCACCAGGATGAAACATTAGAGAAGAGAAACAAGGTGCACAGAGGACTGGGAGAGGCAAAAAGTACTAGAGTAAAGAATAGTTCAGAAATAGGAGGGATCAGACAGGGGAAATGCAAAGCAGTCTAAGATGGGTTTGGAGTGCATGTGCATAAATGCACGGAGCATGATAAGTAAGGTTGGTAAGCTGCAGGCACAAGTGGCCACATGGGACTATGATATAGTGGCAATAACAGAGACCTGGCTTGTAGTGTATGTACCTTTAAGGGGAGAACTACTTTTTACAGCTCCTGTATACTGTAGTACCGGCAGTGACCACACCTGTATATAACCCTGAGTAGGGATCTGTACTGTTTAGTTTTAGAGCAACCCTCAGCCAGTAAACACCTGTTGATTGTTATCTGCAGCCTCTGTCGATTATTTGAAGGACACACTACCTAAAGATATCCAGATTTAACATTGGCGACGAGTCGTTTCGAACCTACCTGCAACTCTGAAGAAGAAGGCCGATTCCACCAGTGCGGGCGTCGACCATCCAGGAAGAACTTGAGCACCGCAGAGGAGGCTGTAGAGAGCTGGGCTTGGTTCTCCAGCCGCAACGATCCAGCGCAGCGGGCTGGCAGCAGGTACGGCGCAGACCCTTCCCGGACAGCGGCAGCGGGAGCCGACCGACGGCACAGAAAAAGGCCGAGCAGCGTCGACGGGTAAAAGAGAGGGTAAAGCGCACAGGGCGCAGCCGGGGTTGAAGACCGAGCGGCGTCAATGAGAGAGGGGAAAACGCGCAGAGCGCGGCCGGTGTTCAAGGGCTGAGCAGCGTCCGCGGGGGAAGAAAAGAAGGGAGAGCGCGGGAAGACGCCATTTTTTTTGTGAGCCGCAGTGGAGAAGAAGGGAGAGCGCGGGAGACGCCATTTTGAGCCAGTGGAGAAGAAGGGAGAGCGCGGGAAGAAAGGAAAGCGTGGGAGACGCCATTTTTAGCCAGTCTAACCACACCTAGGGATGCGGAAGAGTGGCAGTGTCACAGCGTTCGACAATGAAGTCGAAGATTGGGCGACATATATAGAACGCATAGAAGTGTACTGCAAGGCGAATGAAGTGCCAGATGCCAGGAAAGAACTGGTATTGTTGAATTCCATGGGTGCAAAAACGTACGGCTTACTGCGAAGCGTAGTAACCCCAGAGAAGCCAGTGGAAAAGGATTTTGAAAGCATAGTGGCAATCCTACAGGACCACTTAAACCCCACACCGCTGCTGATAACAGAAAGATTTAAGTTCCACAAAAGGAACCAGCATAAAGACGAAAGTAATGCTGAGTATTTAATGGAACTGCACAAGCTATCGAAACACTGCCAGTTTGGAACGGGACTAGCAGATACTTTAAGGGACAAGTTTGTGTTTGGGCTTCAAAGTGAAGGAACCCAGAAACGGCTTCTATCAGAAAAGGATCTTATGCTGGACAAGGCTTTCAGCATGGCAGTATCACACGAAGCAGCCGCATGGGGCGCTGCAGAGATACAACGGAGACCGCAAGAATATGGCACAAATGAAATGTCATATGGAACAGGGAAGTGTTATCGCTGCGGCAGAACAACACACGACCATAAGGATTGTTGGTTTAAGAACCAAGTGTGCAGACAGTGTGGAGAAGTAGGACACATAGCAAGAGTCTGCAGGTTGGGAAAGAAAACCAGCAGCAAGAAATCTCCACAGGAGAAGTACAAAAAGGTACATAAGGTGACGGAGAGTAGTTCAGACGAACAGAAAAGTGATACAGACTCCGGAAGCAAGGAGCTGGGTTGTCTGAAACTACATAATGTAATCAAAATGGAGGATCACCAAACTATCTGGGTCACGCTCAAGATAGACGGAGTCCAAGTGAAAATGGAATTGGACACAGGATCAGCCCTAACAGTCATAAACCGAAGGGACTACAAGCGGCTATTCTCACATATACCCTTGAGAGATACAGAGATTGTCTTGAAGAGGTACACGGGGCAAAAAGTCTACCCCAAAGGAAAAATAAGGGTGAACATGATATACAACGGCAAGGAAACACCAAAAATGGACCTATATTTATTGCCAGATGGAGGACCACCACTACTAGGACGTGAATGGATCTGGAAGATACAGTTAGATTGGCATGCCATAAAAGCACTGACGGTAGATGCCAAAAAGGATGACGACGTCACACCTGGACGACTGTCAAAAATGCTAACTGACGCACAAGAAGTGTTCCAGGAGGGACTCGGAACACTAAAAGGCATAACAGCGACGATCAAAATAGAGGAAAATGCAAGCCCAAAGTTTTTTAAGGCCAGACCGGTGCCTTATGCGATCCGCCCAGCCGTCGAAGCAGAGCTGGAAGGTTTGGAACGTTCTGGAGTACTGTCCAAAGTGGACTGGAGCGAGTGGGCTACACCCATCGTTCCTGTAATGAAGAGGTCATTGAGTAATACGCCTGGGGAACCAAAGAAGATTCGCATCTGTGGGGACTTCAAGGTGACAGTGAACCCAGTCCTTCACACGGTACAGTATCCACTTCCGCGGATTGAAGATATTTTCGCCTCGCTATCTGGAGGAAAACGCTTCACTAAGATTGATCTGGCCCAGGCGTACCTGCAAATGGAGGTAGAAGAAGCCTCAAAACAGTACCTCACGATCAACACTCATAAAGGTCTCTACCAATACAACCGGCTGGTGTTCGGGGTAGCATCAGCTCCGGCTATTTGGCAAAGGGCAATGGATCAAGTCCTGCAAGGGATTCCAGGGACCCAGTGTTATTTGGACGACATCCTGGTCACGGGCAAAAATGACAGTGATCACCTCGCCAACCTGGAGCAGGTGCTCACTAGATTGAAGGAATATGGGCTCCGAGCTAATCGCCACAAATGCGAGTTTTTCCAGAAGCAGATCTCGTATTGTGGCCGCGTTATTGATGAAGAGGGGTTACATAAGTCCCCTGAAAAGATTGAGGCAGTAGTCAAGGCTCCAGCACCGGAAAATGTGTCACAACTGAGGTCGTTCCTCGGGCTGGTGAACTACTACCATAAGTTCTTGCTGAATTTGTCTACAGTACTACACCCACTGAACACCCTACTGCAAACGGGGGTACCATGGAAGTGGAAAGGCGAATGTAAACGAGCTTTCCGGAAGTGCAAAGAATTGATCACATCAAAAGAGGTGTTGGCTCATTTCAACCCAGCACTACCAATTCGGTTGGCGTGTGATGCATCACCCTATGGTATTGGAGCAGTGCTGTCGCACAAATTCCCGGACGGCTTGGAGAGGCCAGTAGCCTTTGCGTCTCGGTCACTAACCTCAGCCGAGCGTAACTACGCCCAGATTGACAGGCAGGCCCTCAGCCTAGTGTGGCGAGTGAAAAAGTTCAACCACTATCTGCACGGGCAGAAGTTCACCTTGCTGACTGATCGCCAACCACTGGTCTCCATCTTTAATCCAAAGAAGAGCGTTCCGGTGATGACTGCGCAACGGCTACAAAGATGGTCCCTTTTTCTAGGGGCGAACCAATATGAAATAGAGTATAAGGGCACGAAACAGCATGGAAACGCTGATGGGCTATCACGCCTGCCACTGCCTACTGTGGAGGAAGCACCAGCAGTGGACCCTGTCGAAATATTTTATTCGTCTATAATTGAACGCTTGCCAGTAACTAACGCGGATATAGAGAAGGAGACCCGAAATGACCCGACACTGTCTCGGGTATATGATTTGACGGTGAAGGGATGGCCAACACATGGCGACTCACTGTTGCCAGCATTCTCATCCAAAAGAGAACAGCTGTCAGTATGCCAGGGGACCTTGATGTGTGGATCCCGAGTGGTAATTCCACCCAAGTTAAGGGAAAGAGTGCTCAATGAGCTTCACGAAGGCTATCTGGGAGGGGTGAAAATGAAAAGCCTTGCTAGGGCTTATGTGTGGTGGCCGGGAATCGATCAGCAAATCGAAGACCTAACTAAGAGCTGCTCAGGATGCCAGAAGTTCCAAAATGCACCACCACATGCCCCTCTACACCCATGGGAGTGGCCCTCCTCTCCATGGTAACGGGTGCATATTGATTTTGCTGGTCCATTCATGGACTCAATGTTTTTAATAGCCGTGGATGCGCACTCGAAATGGCCTGAGGTGATCAAAATGTCCTCCACCACCACGGAGAAAACGATTGCAGTCCTACGGACCATATTTGCCAGGAACGGCTTGCCAGAGCAGATTTGCTCTGATAACGGACCACAATTTGTGTCCGAAGAATTTCGGAAATTTATGAAAAGGAATGGGGTAAGGCATTACACATCCGCCCCATATCATCCAGCCACAAATGGATTGGCTGAGAGGTTCGTACAAACCTTTAAAAAGGCAGTAAGGGCCATGTGCGATGACGACATTCCACTGCAGCATAAGGTGGACAATTTCCTGTTAGCCTACAGAAATGCGACACATGCAGTTACCAACCAGACCCCGGCCATGATGTTCTTTAACCGAAGGTTGAGATCTCGTCTAGATTTGCTCAGACCAAATGTACGAAGAAATGTTGAGTGTGATGAAATATGCCTTCATCAGACCTGCTTGTATTTTACCTGCTTGTATTGTGTGAACCACACCCCTTTGTTCCTATTGTGTGTATTGGCTACGCCCCTGTCTTTTGCCATATAAAGGTCTCGGGAGCTGCATGAGTCATTCACTACCAGACGAACCCGATGTGGGAAGACCTGCTATGCTGCTATGTTCTTAGTGATTAAAAGCCTTTAGTTGAATCCTTTAAAATCCTTGTCTTTGAGTTATTGAAGGCACATCAATTTTAATTACTAAAACACCAAGATGGATCGACTCCTGAAACCAGAGCACTTGGATCTGGACCCCCATGCTTCAGACGCAGCCACACAGTTCGGACACTGGTTCCAATGCTTCGAATTTTTCATTGCAAACTCATCCACTGCCATAGTCGCAGCCGAAAGCGCTACCGGAGACATGAAACTGGGTATCCTGCGAAACTGGGTGAGCCATCGGGCCTCCCCTCTCATCCAAGATGCCACCAGCTACGAGGAGGCCTGCACCATCCTGAAGGCCCACTACGCGCGGCCAATAAACGTGGTGTACGCCAGGCATCTTCTGACTACTCGCACGCAGCGGCATGGTGAGTCACTAGAGGACTTTATACTAAACCTAAAAGTACTGGGCAGAGACTGTAACTGTAAGGCCGTGTCTGCCATCATGTACACGGAGGAGCTGATTCGAGACTCCCTTATTGCGGGCCTCAGTTCAAATTATATTCGGCAGAAACTGTTTGAAAAGGAGGGACTGGAGTTAAAACAGGCTATAGATATAGCGCGATCGCTGGATATGGCCCAGAGGAACTCTGAATCCTGTTCCCCAGGCCACGCGGCCCACTCTGCCTCGTGCGCGCCGTGGGGGCCGCCATCTTGGAAGCCATCTTCACCTCCCAGGTCTCAGGCCAGCCCAGCACCATCGGAGCCCCAGCCTCCACCCAGGAGCCCCACTACTGTCGCGATGCATCAGGGCCCGAAATGCTACTTCTGCGGTCAGGACAAACACTCCAGGCATCTGTGCCCAGCGAAGGGCACCACCTGTTTTAAATGCGGGAAGAAAGGACATTTCAGCAAAGTCTGCAGAGGGAACCCCGCCTCCAACTCCACCACTGCCGCGTGCGCGCCGTGGGAGCGGCCATCTTGGAAGCCATCTTGTCCACCCTCATGGAGTCCACCATCTTGCCCCGACTACACGGACCACCAGGACCCACTGGTGGCCTCGATCACAGTGGATCAATCCAGGCCACATCCGTTGTCTAAACCGATGATGGACATAGAGGTAAACGGGAACAAGGTTAAATGCTTGATTGACTGCGGGAGCACCGAAAGCTTTATTCATCCTAGCCTGGTAAAACGACTTTCTCTAACGATAGTCCCCACACAGGGCAAAATCGCCATGGCCGACAAGACTCATACCTCAAAAATTACAGGTTTCTGCGCGGTTATGTTGTCGGTAAAAGGCAATGATTACAGAGATTTTAAACTATTGATAATGCCAGATCTCTGTGTGAGCGTGATCTTGGGTCTGGACTTCCAGTGCCACCACCAAAGTATCACGCTTACCTACGGTGGGTCCCAGCCGCCCCTCACAGTGTGCGGTCTGGCTACCCTGAAGGTCAAGCCGCCCTCTCTGTTCGCCAACCTCGCACCCAACTGTCGATCCATAGCGACCAAGAGTAGGCGGTACAGCTGGGAGGATAGACGGTTCATTGCGTCGGAAGTAGAAAGACTCAAGTGGGAGGGTATCATCGAATGCAGTACCAGCCCGTGGCGCGCCCAAGTAGTAGTAGTTAAGGGTAGCGAAAAGAAGCGGATGGTGATAGATTATAGCCAGACGGTTAATCTATACACCCAGCTAGATGCCTACCCTCTGCCCCGCATAGCGGATATGGTTAACCAAATCGCGCAATACCGGGTGTTTTCCACCATCGACCTAAAATCGGCATACCACCAGCTCCCCATTAGGCCGGAGGACCGTCCATACACTGCCTTCGAGGCGAACGGACGTCTCTACCACTTCCTCAGAGTCCCCTTTGTGGTAACGAACGGGGTCTCGGTCTTCCAGCGGGAGATGGACCGCATGGTCGATGAGAACCAGTTAACAGCCACCTACCCATACCTAGACAACGTCACCATCTGCGGCCACGACCAGCAAGACCACGACCCGAACCTCGCGAGATTTCTGAAAACCGCCCTCAGACTCAATCTCACCTACAACGAGGATAAATGTGTCTTTAGCACCACGCGCCTCTGTATCCTGGGCTGCGTGGTGGAAAACGGGGAAATCGGTCCGGACCCCGACCGATTGCGCCCCCTACGGGAGCTACCCCTACCAAACACTCCCAAGGCCCTGAAAAGGTGCCTGGGGTTCTTCTCCTATTACGCCCAATGGGTCCCCAATTATTCTGACAAGGCCCGTCCCCTCCTGAAATCAACGTCCTTCCCGCTCACAGCCGAGGCCCACGCCGCCTTCAACAGCATTAAACACGACATTGAGAAGGCCGCGCTGCGGGCAGTGGACGAAAACATCCCTTTCCAGGTCGAAAGCGATGCGTCCGACTTCGCTTTAGCAGCCACCCTCAACCAGGATGGGCGGCCCGTAGCCTTTTTCTCAAGAACCCTCCAAGGGCCCGAGACCAGGCACTCCTCGGTAGAGAAGGAGGCCCAGGCCATAGTGGAGGCAGTGCGGCACTGGAGGCACTACCTAGCCGGCAAACGCTTCACCCTGCTTACCAACCAGCGGTCGGTAGCCTTCATGTTTAACAACAAACAGAGGGGGAAGATCAAGAACGACAAAATTCTCAGGTGGCGGATCGAACTCTCCACGTTTGAGTACGACATAATATATAGGCCGGGGGCCCTCAACGAATCCCCCGACGCCCTATCACGAGGGATGTGTGCCAGCATCCAGGGGGACAGGCTACAGGGCCTCCACAATGGCCTCTGCCACCCGGGGGTCACCCGGCTATTCCACTTTATAAAATCCCGTAACCTGCCCTATTCCATCGAGGAGGTCCGGTCTATGACCAGGGACTGCCGCACTTGTGCGGAATGCAAGCCCCGTTTTTTCAGGCCCGACCGAGCCCACCTGATCAAAGCTACACGGCCATTCGAGCGCCTGAGCTTAGATTTCAAGGGACCACTCCCCTCCACCGACTGCAATGTGTACTTTCTCAACATTGTGGACGAGTACTCCCGCTTCCCATTCGCCTACCCCTGCCCAGATATGACCAGTGCCACGGTCATCAAGTGCCTCGGCAACCTGTTTTGCACGATCGGCATGCCTAACTACATCCACACTGACAGGGGGGCGTCGTTCATGAGCGATGAACTGCGCCAATACCTGCTGTCGAAGGGGATAGCCACGAGTCGGACCATTAGTTATAACCCCCGGGGTAATGGGCAAGTGGAGAGGGAGAACGCGACAGTGTGGAAGGTGGTCACCTTAGCACTAAGGTCTAAAGGCCTCCCGCTGGCAGGAGGTCCTACCAGACGTACTCCACTCGATAAGGTTGCTACTGTGTACTGCTACTAACGCCACTCCTCACGAGAAGATGTTTGTTTTTCCCCGCAAATCAACCTCAGGAGTATCCCTACCCTCGTGGCACTCCACCCCAGGGACAGTCCTGTTACGGAAGTATGTGAGGGGCCACAAAACGGATCCCCTCGTGGAGTCAGTACACCTACTCCACGCAAACCCACAGTACGCGTACGTCAAGCACGCCGACGGGCGTGAAGACACCGTGTCCATAAAGGACCTCGCCTCGGCAGGAAGCGACGACGACGACCCATCACCACCACCCCCAGAAGAACCTCCACCATCCCCAGAGGTATCCTCACCACCCCCAGAAGTACCTGCAACACCCCCAGCACACGGGTATGCCCAGGAGGGCACCACGGACTCCCGGTCGGAACCCGAGGTACTGTTGCGACGTTCAGGAAGGACTATCACACCCCCGGACAGACTAAATCTGTAGAAGGGGTGAATGTGATGAAATATGCCTTCATCAGACCTGCTTGTATTTTACCTGCTTGTATTGTGTGAACCACACCCCTTTGTTCCTATTGTGTGTATTGGCTACGTCCCTGTCTTTTGCCATATAAAGGTCTCAGGAGCTGCATGAGTCATTCACTACCAGACGAACCCGATGTGGGAAGACCTGCTATGCTGCTATGTTCTTAGTGATTAAAAGCCTTTAGTTGAATCCTTTAAAATCCTTGTCTTTGAGTTATTGAAGGCACATCATTGAGAATAAGCAATTCCAGCACATCAATGAGAAGCCGACAAGGAGCTTCAATGTAGGACAACCAGTCTTGGCCCGCGACTACCGAACAGAGAAATGGCAACCAGGAACTATATGCACACTGCAGGGGCCACTAATGTACACAGTGGATGTTGGGGAGAACATTGTGAGACGCCATGTCGACCAGATCCTAGAGTCACAGGAACGAGTCAACCCCATGTCTCGCGTACCTGGTAATGAACCCAACATACAGGTAGCATCTACCCCAGAAACAGTAGTGTTGGAAGCTGATGAACCAACCGACGACAGGGGGCCAGAATCGCCTCTGCACCAAGAGCAAGACACTCAGGAACGGCGCTATCCAGAAAGGATCAGGAAGCCGCCCCAAAGACTGAATTTATAAATGGACTATTTTCAGTTAATGTTGCATGTTAAAAGTGTTAATTGTTAAATGAATGTTATGGTACTGTTAATCTAAAAGGGGAGGAATTGTAGTGTATGTACCTTTAAGGGGAGAACTACTTTTTACAGCTCCTGTATACTGTAGTACCGGCAGTGACCACACCTGTATATAACCCTGAGTAGGGATCTGTACTGTTTAGTTTTAGAGCAACCCTCAGCCAGTAAACACCTGTTGATTGTTATCTGCAGCCTCTGTCGATTATTTGAAGGACACACTACCTAAAGATATCCAGATTTAACATGGCTCAAAGAAGGGGAGGATTGGGAACTTAATATTCCTGGCTACAAGGTAGTCAGGAAAGATAGGGAAGGAATCAAAGATGGGGGGGAGGGGTGCGGTTGGGTGGTAGTATTGATCAAAGAAACTATTATAGCACTGGAGAGGGTTAATGTACTTGAGGTTTCAATGACAAAATCTATTTGTTTAGAATTAAGGAACAATAGAAGAGCTATTATGCTACTGGGTGTATACAATACCAAATAATGGGAAGGAGATAGAGGAGCAAATTTGCAGGCACATTACAGAAAGATGCAAGAACTGCAGAGTAGTGATAATGGGGGACTTCAATTATCCTAATATAGACTGGAATAGTAACAATGTAAAGGGCAAAGAGGGGAAGGAATTCCTGAAATGTGTACAAGAGAACTTTATTGATCAGTGTGTTTCCAGCACAATGAGGAAGGAAGCAAGTGCTGGATCTAGTTCTGGGGAATGAAGTGGGGCATGTAGAGCATGTTTCAGTGGAAGAGCATTTGGGAAACAGTGATTATAATATCATCAGGTTTAGAATAGTTATGGAAAAGAACAAAGTACAATCAAGCGTGAAAATACTTAATTGGAGGAGGGCTAACTTCAGTGAGTTGAAAAGGAATATGGCCCAGATGGATTGGAATCAAAAATTGGCAGGCAAAACAGTAATTGAACAATGTGAGACCTTCAAAGAGGAGATGGTTTGGGTACAGAGTAGACACATTCCTATGAGGGGGAAAGGAAGGGCATCCAAAACTAGAGCTCCCTGGATGACTAAAGATATAGGGGGAGAAATTGTCCTCCTTTGCACCCGTTAGCGCCTCCGGGGGTGATAACGGGGCGCTAAGGGCTTACCGACCAGGCATAGCGAAATTACTGACGCCCGCAAACTTCCTTGGCGGGTTAGTGCTGGAGAGTATGGGAATAGATTAACGGCTAACATAAAAGACAACCCAAAATTCTTTTACAAACACAAATAGTAAAAAGGTTGTCAAAGGAGATCTTCTTGTGAAGGCAGAGGACATGCCTGAGGTACTAAATGAATACTTTGTAAAGGAGGAGGCAGTATTGATATTGGATAGGATAAAAATAGGGGAGGTATTTAAAAGGTTGGCAGTCCTCAAAGTAGAAAAGCCACTCAGTCCAGATGGGTTGCATCCTACCTTACTGAGGGAAGTAAGGGTGGAAATTGCAGGGGCTCTGGCCACAATCTTCCAATCCTCCTTGGATATCAGGGTGATGCCCAATGACTAGAGGATTGCAAATGTTACAGCCTGTTTAAAAAAGGGGAGAGGGATAAACCTGGCAACTACAAGTCAGTCAGCCTAATGTCAGTGGTGGGGAAACTTTTCGAGACAATAATCTGGGACAAAATTAATTGGCATTTGGAAAAGTATGGGCTAATAAATGAAAACCTGCATGAATTTGTTAAAGGAAAACCGTGTTTGAATAACTTGATCGAGTTTTTTGATGATGTGGTAGAGAGAGTTGATGAGCGTAGTGCGGTTGATGTGTATATGGACTTTCAAAAGGCGTTTGACAAAGTACCACATAATAGACTTAAATTAAAGCCTATGGGATTAAAGGGACAGCATGGATACAAAATTGGCTAAGAGACAGAAAGCAGAGACTAGTGGTGAATGGATGTTTTTCAGACTACAGGGAAGTATAGAGTGATGTTCCCCAGGGGTCGGTATTAGGACCACTGTTCTTTTTGATTCATACTAATGACCTGGACTTGGGGATAACTTCAAAGTTGCAGATGATACGAAACTCAGAAATGTAATAAACAATGAGGAAGACAGTAACAGACTTCAGGAGGATATAGACAGACTGGTAATGTGGGCAGATGAAATTTAACGCAGAGAAGTGTGAAGTTGTGGCGGTACCACTGGTTGTCCCTTACATTGAGACACATAATTCCCTTTAACTTACCTTTTGGGGCCGTTGCCCTTTTAACTTACCTGTTGGGGCCATTGCCCCTTTAAAGCGCGCCCTAGCGCGCTGACGTCACGTCATGTACGACGTGATGTGCGTGCGCCGGCACAGCCCGGCCTAGCGTCTTCGGCCTCAACGGCCAGCCGACGGGAGCGATGCAATCTTCCGCTCCCGCGGCAAGCACCGGCACAGCCCGGCATCCTGACTTCGGCCTCAATGGCCAGCGATGCAACGACGTGCATCATGTGATGCCCTAAGCGCGGGAAACGCGAGCAACGTGATGACGTCACAACACAAACGCGATGACGTCATCACGCTCCCCACAGGACTGCGAACTCAGTCCTCGTGGAGTCCCCGCTGGGACAAGACCTACACCACGGTGCTCCTACAGTCAGCCATCTTACCTGCTATCTTACCTGCTGTAATTAGTGTGTTCCTGTAAATAAACAACTTGTTGATAGTTCGTCGAAGTCAAACTCTCTTATTTAGTGGCGATCTACACGAACCGTTACATTGGTGACCCCACGACATGAGTACGGGAGCTCATCAATTCCAACACTACAATTGGTGAACCCGTATCCGTGAACGATTTTCATGGTAGCAACGCAGCCTGACCCTCGTCTTCCCACAAGACGACCAACGCACAACCGACGAACAACCACGGAACAGCAACCGCCTAACACCGATTCCACCACAAGCGACCCCGTCTTTGCGAACGTCTTCGCAATGGAAGCGCAGCTTGGAGGTGAGCCCGTTTTTCACGAACGATGTCACAGAGGTAGAGCACGACCAACGGCAACCGTCATCCACCAGCGCTACAATTGGTGGGTTTGTGAATGTCTTTCACAAACGAAGCACGCTATGGAAGCATCAGCCGTTCTGCTGTCGCTACCGCAATCCAGGGAGCCACGGTCTCCCTCGTGCTTTATGCAGGTAGAAGCCCTGTTCGCCGAGAACATCGATGCGGCACAGACCACGCACGTGCTCACGGTCTCCGTATTCGACTCTTCTACCGCCACACGGATCGTCCGCTTCTACATCCAAAGCAACAGCAAGTATACATCTCTCCAAGCGCGGGGTACAGCATGTTCAGGCCCACAAGATCGGAGCGCGCCCCACGGGGATACCACGAGGGCTCACCCCCGCAAAACACGAGGACGCACTCCACGCGCACGAGGACACATCCCTCGTGGACACCGACGACTCCTTCTCCGCCGACGACGCACCAGCCCTTCAGCCTGCTGGTTGTGTTACTAACTACACAATTCAGCGTGAACAAAAAGCGTGCCGCCCTCCCGGCTGTTTTCTCCTCAATCTGCAACTGTTACAAGTGTTGACGCCCTCCAGGCAGAGTTACCCCTCCTGAAAGCAACAACAACCTGGACCGTTGCCGCCCTTTCTCCAGTTTTCCCTTTAACAAACGCAAACGTCGACTGAAGCTGCACACATCGAGGACGGGTCCAACGGGCATCCTGCGGCCGCGATCAGCCACGTGAAAGTTGCTAGCCTCACCGATCACTGATCAACGCAGCAACTCTTCACCCTCTGTTGTGTTCACGTCGTAGCACTATGGCACGCACCGTTCCGTGCGTTCCAGCCTCCCGAAGGTTTCGCTTACCAGCCAACGGAGACATCGCCCGCGTCCGCCCAACCTGCCCGTCACTCTGACAAGGCCTGCTGTTTCGCACGTCTCCACGGTCCTTCGCCTGACGGATACGTTTTATTCGCCACGAGGCGCGTAAGGATCCGCTCACGAGCAGCATCTTCATACCTCGCCTACCAAGCCGAGACAGCACGACCGCTGAGACCACCAGCTCGTCAGACCATCTCATCCTTGGACTTTCGTTAAAGCGAATTCTGGGGGGGCCTATGTGGCGGTACCACTGGTTGTCCCTTACATTGAGACACATAATTCCCTTTAACTTACCTTTTGGGGCCATTGCCCTTTTAACTTACCTGTTGGGGCCATTGCCCCTTTAAGGCGCGCCCTAGCGCGCTGACGTCACGTCACGTACGACGTGATGATCATGCGCCGGCACAGCCCGGCCTAGCGTCTTCGGCCTCAACAGCCAGCCGACAGGAGCGACGCAATCTTCCGCTCCCGCGGCAAGCACCGGCACAGCCCGGCATCCCGATTTCGGCCTCAAAGGCCAGCGACGCAACGACGCGCATCACGTGACACCCTAAGCACGGGAAACGCGAGCAACGTGATGACATCACAACACAAATGCGATGACGTCATCACGCTCCCCACAGGACTGCGAACTCAGTCCTCGTGGAGTCCCCGCTGGGACAAGACCTACACCATGGTGCTCCTACAGTCAGCCATCTTACCTGCTATCTTACCTGCTGTAATTAGTCTGTTCCTGTAAATAAACAACTTGTTGATAGTTCGTCGAAGTCAAACTCTCTTATTTAGTGGCGATCTACACGAACCGCTACAAAGTGATACATTTTGGTAGGAAGAATGAAAAGAGGCAATATGAACAAAATGATACAATTTTAAATGGGTGCAGGAACAGAGAGACCTGGGGGTGTATGTTCACACATCTTTGAAGGTGGCAGGACAAGTTGAGAAGGCTTTTTTTTTTAAATATGGGATCCTTGGCTTTATTAATAGAAGAATAGAGTACAAAAGCAAGGAAATTATGCTAAATAAGTGAGGTTTTAGCTGGAGTATTGCGTTCAATTCTGGGCACCACACTTTAGGAAAATTGTCATGCCTTGGAGAGGGTGCAGAAGAGATTTACCAGAATGGTACCAGGGATGAGGGACTTCAGTTATGTGGAGAAATTTTCTGAAGCTGGGGTTGATCTCCTTAGAGCAGAGAAGGTTAAGAGGAGATTGATAGAGGTGTTCAAAATCATGAATGGTTTTGATAGAGTGAATAAGGAGAAACTGTTTCCAGTGGCAGGAGGGTTGGTAACCATAGGACACAGATCTAAGGTGATTGACAAAAGAACCAGAGGCAACATGAGGAAACATTATTTTACACAGCGAGTTGTGATAGAATGCACTGCCTGAAAGGGCGGTGGAAGCAGATTCAATCATAACATTCAAAAGAGAATTGGATAACTACTTAAGAGAAGAAAATTACAGGGCTATGGGGAATGGACAAGGGAGTGGGATTCATTGGATAGCTCTACAAAAGAGCCGGCACAGGCACGATGGGCTGAATGGTCTCCTTCTGTACTGTATCATTCTATGATTCTAATAAGAGGATGATTTTTTTTTAGCTTTTTAAAGAAATCTGTAGGTAGCTAAAATTATGAAAGTTTGCTAGCAAACACACCAGTCACCTGCATAATGTAAGCATAAACTCAAGACTGACTGAAGTTACTGATATCCCCGGTAGCATCCTAGAAAGAATTTGAGGGCTGCAGTGGCCTTGACCGCACTAGCTGTGGTATTTGGTTGCAGGTATTGTTTCAGGAGGCAATACAACTGTGTGACCATCTCCCGGGAGTTTTGCAGTCCCCTTATGCACTGCTCTTGCGAGAACTCCAATGTATGTTGTCCTGGGCCTATAAACTCTGTTAGGAGGGTAATTATTCCTGCAAGCACACCTCCTATTTGTTCTCCCTGAAACTGCAGCTCTGTTTGCTCCTTCCTCCTGTTGCTCCTCCTCCTCTTGCCAGAGTGGAATTGCCAGAAGGACTTCCATGAAGAAAAAATATGAATTACCACAATTGTTCTACAGTCACTACAAGCACTTTGAAATGGTGCGTGTAGCCAAAAGTCACAATGTAATACAAGCAGAATGTCTTCCAATTCGTTCCAACATTTTACCTGAGAACAGCTGAAGATCCTTTTAAATGTGTCTGGAAAAGACCATCTCCTGGCTTGTCCAGCCATAGTTTGTGGGCGAGATGAGGAAATGGTGGTAGTAACGCAGACAGAGATGAAAATGGTGTCCGGGGCACTGACAAGCAGGTTTGACCTCGATTTGCATATATCTGTTAGGCCTCTGCTTGTTTCTGGCAGACCTCCAGCTGCCTGAATCGACTTCCACTGAAAAATTGGAATGGGCAGACATCCAGCAGTAAGTCACGACTTTTGTTCTCCATGCAATTTTTGTCCTGCTACTATCCCATTTTTTTCCCGCTGTAAACAGGGTGGTAGCGAGACGAAAATAGCACCCATAAAATTTTACAGCACAGCAGGGCATTCGGCCCATTGTACATAAACTGGCTCTTTGAAAGGGTTTCCTATGTAATCCCATTCCTGGGGCTTAATTTATAAACAGTTTAATTTTGGAAGCAATCAAAGCCACTTTGAGGAAAAATGACATATGTGGCAGGTAGATGGGGGAGGAAGGAAGGAAACTGGTTGACAATAAAGGGGCTTCTGGCCTCTCATCATCCACTTTTGGAGATTGAGTAGGTGTGGGGAGCTGCATGGATAGTGGGTTAAGGATGAGGTGAGTGATAGAGCAGCAAGGGAGAGAGGACGACACAGAGGTTGAGCAGATATACCAAAGTGGAAGGGGTAGGGATAGTGATGGGAGTGAGGTGGTGATAAGGAAAGGGAATGAGTAGGAAATGAAATGGTAGGTACATGATAAGAGTGAGGGGGTGAGAGAAGCAAGGAGGGAATATGAAGGGAGCCACATTTTCTGCTTAACCCCCACAAACTCTGGTGCAAAATATTTTGTTTTTATAAAAACATTTAAGAAACTGGGCTTCCCTCCCCTAATTGCAGTTGCCACTGGACTGCCCACCTTACCAAACGTTACACTGGTGACCATTCTTGTGGCCCCCTGCTGCTCAAGATCTTGTTCCCATGCACCAGCCTCCTTGCCATTCCCTCCAGGTTCGGGCGGTGGTCCGTCCTGGAGGACGATAGTGAGACTTGGGAGTTAAAATTGCCTGGACCTTCCACCAACGACATCATGAGGGTTGCCCTGCTGCCTTGGCCCTCCCCCACTGCACACTCGGGGCTAATATTTTTCTAATCTCAAAGCTCATAAAATGAATTAAAAGTCTAAAAAGTGGTTGCTTTATTATGCTTAATTGAAGGCACAGTTTGTCCTTAATACATATATATTTAATTTATTTTCAAGATCTTTTGATTTGAAGTTCCACAGGAAGCCGAGAAAATATAATCAGCAGAATTTTTATGTATCTATAGAGATTATTACTGTGTTCTGTATTTTTGAAAGGACTCAGTTTTAAGAGATAGCTATGTGTGCTAGTGATAATTTGCATTTGTGAACCATTTTTCTTATTGCTTATTTATTTTATAATAAATTACTGCTGCATATGTAGATCAAATATCGCTTGTATCTTATCTAGAGTAACTGTAAAGGTACTGTTACAACTATTGATACTTGGTGAACAAACTGCCAAATCTAACTGGAGTACAGAGAAATAAAAGGCTTTCTAGGGCAAATATGCTTCCGGTGTTTATCAGGGATTCAAAAAAAAGAGTTACCATGGTGCAGCTTCAATGCTTTGACTTTTCTGAGAGCTGTGCTGTGATAAGAAAATGATGCATCGGTTTTGTAATGAGATCTGTAACACAGTTGATGCCTTTGGTTTAAAAAAAATATTCTAATAGGTGGCCTGTGGTGCAAAGGGTTGGTATACAACCAGAGCTGTCAGCACTGAACAAATCCTAAGTGTGAGATTTGCAGTCGAGAACCATATACCTCAGGTGTCCCTTCATGGCAGAAGCATAAACATGACTAAAGATAGCAAGCTGCAGCTGTCACATTGGCTTCGCGGGCTGACCAAGTGGCATTAATGTGTTCTTTTTCTTACTGTATTTTCCCCATCTATTTCTTTTCGTTCATCTTATGCCTTCATTTTTATATTTCTCTTTTGTTCTGAAATCACCTGGACATGGGATTTGTGAGTGTTTTCTGTTGGCTTCTCTAGAATAAGAGCAAGAGAAGGTAAGAGACAACCGTGGGGGCAAGGGTATCCCAGCATTCATAGTGATAGTGAAAGCCTTCTATTAAAACTATAGAACTTATAGTTTTAATAGAGGACTTTTAGTATCACTGTAAATGCTGGGATGGACCATCTCCATAGCAGCCTCTTGCTTTCTTTAACTCTTTTGTGCGAAAGTAAATTAAGTGCTTAATTACTAACATAGTGCAGGCACATGGGAGATTGCGCTCCTCACAGTTGCAAACAGACCTACCAACTCTTTCATGAGACTGCCACCAAATGTATGGAGGTTGGTTGTCATTCATGCAATACATACATATCCTGATAAAGGGAATCCCTAATCTTGTCAAAGGAGAGAGGAACAATCAGCCCAGGCTACTGTATTATTCTTGGTAATCTGTTATAGACTGCCACTGATGGGGCTCAGGGTGCAGATTGCTCACTAATGTTCTTCTCTTAGGGCAAAGAATATATTTGTATTTTTAAAATGACCCGGCACAATTTATACAGTTCTTTGATTTGTGTCACAACGTCATATAAATTATTGATCAATTATGTAAAACAGTGGGTTGGATTTGCTTCCAAGACCAGGCTGAGCAGAAGGAATGCTAAACATAAGAATGAAACAAAAATGAGCGTGAACCAAACTTCAATAATAAGTTGTAGGAGAATGACGTGCCTCAATAACTTCAAGACTCGAAGTTAGCAGAATAAAACAAGGCTTTTATTAGCAAAGAAAAGATGCCGGTGGCTGCACCTAGCTTCACCTGGCGTGCTGCTGTTCTACTGCAGGACAAGCCTGGACTTGTCTTAAGTAGGGCCAGATATGGGCGGAACCGACACACAAAGGGGGCGGTGCCCTATACACAATACAAGGTACAAACACCGGAGCAGGCAATACAATATATACAGTTAACTACAGAGTCTGATGAATGACATATTTCATCACATTCACCCCTTCTACAGATTTAGTCTGTCCGGGGGTGTGATAGTCCTCTGTGACCGACGTAACGGTTGCGGTGCCGCGGGTGCCAGCTGGGTGTCCCGGGTGGTCTCCTGGGTCTCTGCCGGGGGCGCCACCGGGGTTGTTGACGGAGTAGGTGGTGGGGGAGTAGGTGGTGGGTGTACCATTGGCTGGTGTTCTTCCGGGGGTGATGAAAAATTAGTGGGTGGAGTGGGTGGGTAATAGTTGTTGTGGTTGTTGTTGTTGTTGTTGAAGTCGTTGTCGTTGTTGCTGTTGTTACCGGCTGGGGCGAGGTCTTTTATGGACACAGTGTCCTCCCGTCCGTCGACGTGCCGGACATACGCATATTGTGGGTTGGCGTGGAGCAGGTGCACTGGCTCCACGAGGGGGTCCGTCTTGTGGCCCCTCACATGCTTCCGCAGGAGTACCGGACCTGGGGTGGAGAGCCATGACGGTATGGATATGCCTGAGGTGGATTTCCGGGGAAACACAAACATTAGCTCATGAGGCGTGGCATTAGTGGCGGTACACAATAGTGACCGTATTGAGTGGAGCACATCTGGGAGGACTTCCTGCCAGCGGGAGATAGGGAGGCCCTTAGTCCTTAGAGTTAGGGTGACTGCCCTCCATACTGTCCCGTTCTCTCGCTCCACCTGACCGTTACCCCGGGGGTTGTAGCTGGT
The DNA here is from genome assembly GCF_052327205.1 of Somniosus microcephalus. Classification (NCBI taxonomy): domain Eukaryota; kingdom Metazoa; phylum Chordata; class Chondrichthyes; order Squaliformes; family Somniosidae; genus Somniosus; species Somniosus microcephalus. The sequence goes on from NC_140991.1 coordinate 71,067,957, forward strand.
GGTACGGCTCGTGGCAATCCCCTTGGACAGCATGTACTGGCGTAGCTCTTCACTCATGAAGGCCGCCCCCCTATCCGTGTGGATATAGCTTGGCATACAGAACAGGCTGTTGAGGCATTTAATGACCATGGCGCTGGTCATGTCTGGGCAGGGGAAAGCGAATGGGAAACGGGAGTATTCGTCCACAATGTTCAGGAAGTAAACATTGCGGTTGACGGACGGGAGGGGGCCCTTGAAATCTAAGCTAAGCCGCTCAAAGGGCCATGTAGCTTTGATTAGGTGGGCTCTATCAGGGCGGTAGAACCGAGGCTTGCACTCAGCGCAAGTGCGGCAGTTCCTGGTCAGAGACCGAACTTCCTCAATCGAGTAGGGTAAGTTGCGGGACTTTATGAAGTGGAACAGCCGTGTGACGCCTGGGTGGCAGAGGTCGTTGTGGAGGGTCTGTAGCCGATCCCCGGTGGCGTTGGCACACATCCCTCGTGAGAGGGCGTCGGGGGATTCGTTAAGGGCCCCCGGCCGGTATATGATGTCGTACTCGAAGGTGGAGAGCTCGATCCGCCACCTAAGAATCTTATCATTTTTAATCTTCCCCCTCTGTTTATTATTGAACATAAATGCTACCGACCGCTGGTCGGTAAGTAGGGTGAAGCGTTTGCCGGCTAGGCAGTGCCGCCAGTGGCGCACTGCCTCCACGATGGCTTGGGCCTCCTTTTCCACGGAGGAGTGTCTGCTCTCGGGCCCCTGGAGGGTCCTCGAGAAGAAAGCTACGGGCCGCCCTGCCTGGTTGAGGGTGGCCGCCAAGGCAAAGTCAGACGCATCACTTTCCACTTGAAAGGGAGTGTTCTCGTCCACTGCCTGTAGCGTGGCCCAATCAATATCCTGCTTAATGCTTTTGAAGGCAGCATGGGCCTCAGCAGAGAGCAGGAAAGAGGATGCTTTCAAGAGGGGACGGGCTTTATCGGAGTAGTTAGGGACCCATTGGGCATAATATGAGAATAACCCCAGGCACCTTTTCAGGGCTTTGGGAGTGTTGGGCAGGGGCAGCTCCCGTAGGGGGCGCAATCGGTCGGGGTCTGGTCCGATTTCCCCATTCTCCACCACGCTGCCTAGTATGCAAAGGCACGTGGTGTTGAAAACGCACTTGTTCTCGTTGTAGGTGAGGTTGAGTTTTTGTGCGGTTTTCAGAAACCTCGCGAGGTTTGAGTCGTGGTCCTGTTGGTTGTGGCCGCAGATGGTGACGTTGTCGAGATAGGGGAAGGTTGCCTGCAAGTGATGGTCATCGACCATGCGGTCCATCTCCCTCTGAAAGGCCGAGACCCCATTCGTCACCCCAAAGGGGACTCTGAGGAACTGGTAGAGGCATCCGTTTGCCTCGAAGGCGGTGTACGAACGGTCCTCTGGTCTGATAGGGAGCTGGTGGTATGCTGACTTGAGGTCGATGGTGGAGAACACCCGGTATTGGGCGATTTGGTTCACCATCTCGGATATGCGGGGTAGCGGGTAGGCGTCTAGTTGGGTATAGATGTTGACTGTTTGACTATAGTCAATCACCATCCGCTTCTTCTCGCTACCCCTCACCACCACCACTTGGGCGCGCCACGGGCTGTTGCTGCGTTCAATAATGCGCTCCTTCAGGAGCCTGTCTACCTCGGTCGCGATAAACCGCCTGTCCTCCCAGCTGTACCTCCTGCTTTTGGTCGCTATTGGCCGGCAGTTAGGGGTAAGGTTCGCGAATAACGAAGGCGGCTTTACCTTCAGGGTAGCCAGACCGCACACTGTGAGGGGCGGCTGGGTCCCACCGAAATTGAGCGTGATGCTTTGGTGGTGGCACTGAAAATCCAGGCCCAAGATCACGCTCACACATAAATCTTTCATAATTAACAGTTTAAAATTATTATATACAGTGTCTTTAACGGACAATCGTACCGCGCAGTAACCCGCAATAGTCGATATCTGGGTTTTGTCGGCCATAGAGATCCTGCCCTGAGTAGGGACTATAGTTAGAGAGAGTCGTTGTACCAGATCAGGGTGAATGAAGCTCTCTGTGCTCCCGCTGTCAATTAAACATTTAACCTTGCACCCGTTTACCTCAATGTCCACCATCGATTTGGATAGTGGGTGCGGTCTGGACTGGTCCACTGTGATCGACGCCACTGTAGGGCCCTGATCGGGACAAGATGGTGGGCCACACGAGGCTGGGTAAGATGGCGTCCATGCTGTCTGCTCGCGAGATGGCGGACCCCACGAGGTCGGACAAGATGGCGTCCAAGATGGCCGCTCCCACGGCGCGCACGCGGCGGTGGCGGTTTTGCCTGCGGGGTTCCCTCTGCACACCTTCCCAAAGTGCCCCTTCTTACCGCACTTAAAGCAGGTGGTGCCTTTCGCCGGGCACAGGTTCCTGGTGTGCTTCGGCTGCCCGCAGAAGTAGCATTTGGGGCCCCGATGCGTCGCGGCGGTCGTAGGGCTTCTGGGGGGAGAGCAGGGCCCTGACGGTGTTGGGCTACCGGGCTGGGAAACAGAGGCGGCGTGGGCCGCGTGGCCTGCCGCGTAGGAGTCAGAGTTCTTCTGAGCCACATCCAACGATCGCGCTGTGTCCACAGCCTGTGTCAGATCTAGGCCCGTTTTCTCTAGCAGTCTCTGCCGGATATAATTAGAGCTAAGGCCTGCGATAAAGGCATCCCGAATCAGCTCGTCTGTGTATACCGTGGCTTTCACGTCTTTGCATTTGCAGTCTTTGCCAAGCACTTTTAGGGTGACTAGAAAGTCCTCTGGTGACTCTCCGGGTCGCTGTGTGCAGGTAGCAAGTAGGTGCCTGGCGTACACTTCGTTGGTAGGCCGCTGATAGTGGGCCTTTAGGATGTTGCAGGCATCCAGGTAGCTGGTGGCGTCTTGTATGAGTGGAAAAACCCGGTGGCTTACCCGATTCTGTAGGATCCCGAGTTTCACATCTCCGGTGGCTGTAGAGGCTGTGACGGCTTCGGAGTTGGCCATAAAGAATTCCAAGCACTGGGACCAGTGTCCAAACCGTGCCGATGCATCTGAAGCATGCGGGTCCAAATCCAAGCGTTCCGGTTTCAAAAGTTGATCCATCGTTAAAAGTTTGCTAATAAAATTGACGTGCCTCAATAACTTCAAGACTCGAAGTTAGCAGAATAAAACAAGGCTTTTATTAGCAAAGAAAAGATGCCGGTGGCTGCACCTAGCTTCACCTGGCGTGCTGCTGTTCTACTGCAGGACAAGCCTGGACTTGTCTTAAGTAGGGCCAGATATGGGCGGAGCCGACACACAAAGGGGGCGGTGCCCTATACACAATACAAGGTACAAACACCGGAGCAGGCAATACAATATATACAGTTAACTACAGAGTCTGCTGAATGACATATTTCATCTCAGAGAACGCCTGTGGTTTTGTTCATGGTAAGTCAGAAGTTTTACAAGAATAGGATTGTTGTGCCAAGTAGTATTATCAGGGACACTGATGTATCAGCATAAATGTCAGCTTTAAGATCTGATAGCACTGGAAGAAACATATGTCTATGAACAGTTCAAAATAGTAAAACAGCATTTGTTAATTAAGTCAGACTTTCCTGAAATAAAGCTTTGCGTATTCAATCTCTAAAAAGAAAAAATCTCTCAAATCCTCACCGAATGAGAGGACATACCCTTCTGCCCTTCAAGTCTTGCTAATACACAGATAGCACATTGGGAATTTCTTTTCCAATCTCGGGATGTGGGAGTCACTGGAAAGAGTGGCATTTATTGCCCATACCTAGTTGCCCCGAGTTACAGCTGAGCTGACTGAATGGTACAGATGTAACCTTGGAAATTAGGTACACTGCAAATGCTCAGACTACACAATCCAAATTCAGCTCACAGAGTCACAGTTCTGGGCCAAAATATCAAGTTGAAGCACAAGCTTTTGGGAAAGACTGAGACCTTCAAGTAGCATTTTAATAAAGGTATTAAAAGCCACAAAAGACAACTGAATAGGCAAATTTAATCATGTTATTGTGAAATATGTAGTTTTTAATATTTTTACTTTGTTTAAACCCTTATTTAGGACATTGTAAATTTCAGTTACTTAGGAAAAACTGGAAAATAAAAAAAAATCAGAAAGCATTTTGAGCGATGACCATATTGCTCAATCAGCTGTCAAGTTTATATAAGAAAAACCTTATAAATGTGACCATAACAAATTCATAATGGGGAAAAAACTGACGCAAAAGTGAGACAAATACATGACAACAGGTAGACAAGTTGTACAGACAGGAAGTGCATGCAGATTTAAGATTTTTAGTAAAGACACATATATTTTATCGATGCATTTAATTTTTATCCTTTAAATCAATTAATTACATTGGCTCCTGATTTTCCAACACCTCCAATAAAAAGTTTTCACCCTCCCTCTCTCTGTAACCTCCTCCAGCACTACAAGCCCCCCTCCAATCCTGGTTTCTTATGCATCCCCACCCCCTTCACCCCATGATTGGCTGTTCTTTAAGTTGCCTAGGCCCCATGCTCTGGAATTTGGGAAAGATGGGGAATGTGTGATAGGAAGTAAGCATGACACTTACTGGAAGTATGCAAGACTTTAATATAGATAGATCGATGGGTCATTACATAGAAGCTACATAAAGTCATAAATGGCCTAACTCTAGTTTTAACCTCTTGTTCTGGATTCCCCCACCAGAGGAAATAGTTTCTCTGTAACTACCCTATCAAATCCCTTTATCATTTTAAACACCTTGGGGGAAAAATTGGGTATAGCCCATTTGGGGGCGCTAACTTCATCGGGGCACTAATTTTAGCACCCCGAAAAAGTTAGCAGCCTACCCCATAAATTCAGTAGTAGCGCCCCAACAAGGAGGTGGCACAGTACTGGAAGTACTCAAGATGAGTGCCGGGTTGAACGATCGTGGCCGGCACCCTGCATACAAATGTGAAAGTGGGCAGGGGCTGGCAGTCGGCCAAAATAAAAATGGCTGCCTGACACCTGCCCTTTAAATTGTGCCGCTGCCCGCTACCGCCGTTGCAAAACCACCCCCTGATCCTGTCGCACATATCGCCTGGCGATAGGTCAGGGGGCACTACACACGGCGATGATGTTATCATTGCCGGTGGAGCGGGGCGCTACCGGCTACTGCTGCCGCTAACCTCCCGCTGAATTTTGCAGGAGGCGTTCGTGGCGCTGCGCCCGGACGCTAGGGCATTTGCGCCCCATTAGCGCTAACAAGAGGTGCAAAGCAACCCAATTTCTAGCCCCTTTATCAGATCACCCCTCAACCTTCTAAACTCAAGGGAATACAAGCTAAGTTTATGCAACCTGCCCTCAATTTTACTCTTTAAGCCCTGGTATCATTCTGGTGAAACTGCACTGTACCTCTTCCATATCTTTCCTGTGTTTCGGTGCCCAAAACTGAACATAGTACTCCAGATGGGATCTGACCAAGACTCTGTGGAACTGAAGCATCACTTCCTCACTTTTGAATTCCAGCCCCCTTGAGATAAAGGCCAATATTCCATTAGCCTTTTTGATTTTTTTTTTAAGAGTATCCTTTTAAACAGATTGGGTTTTCTCCCACTTACAACATATTGCCCAGATGAGGACCCATGCTTGGTATCCTTTCAGCTACAGTCCCATCCTTTGGGTTCCACTGGACTCCCGTCAGTTACAGGGAAGTCTAGTGGAACACTCCAGTAAATTCATATCTTTAAGTGGGTTTGCAATCTCCATAACATTTTCCTGATTCTGACAGCTTTTTGGTATTTTTCACTTTGCTAAAATTGAATTTAGATGCAAGGCATGAAGGGATAATTACTAGTCCTAGCCCTTTTCAGGCTACCCCAGATCAGGCGTATTTCCCAGATGTTCACCTTCAACTAAAGTTAGAGATAGCTGAATTCTATAAGATGCTTAATTGGGTCTAAAGGTTCAGACTATCTCTCCCTAAAGGAAAGGAACAACGTAAAGATGTTACTGTCCTCCAGATAGCACTTTTAATAAGTTTAACTAGACTGTAACCTTCCGGATATTATGAGGATCCAGAAAATCCCCCCAGAATTCTGCAACTCCTCACAAAAGAGTGTACAGAAATTGAGTTTGCGAGTTTGATACAGAAATACTACTTGAGACAATTCTAAAAATATATAGATTTATTTAAGAGCCGATATACAGTTAACAGCTGTTGAGTCAATCGCAACTTTAGCAGTTCAAAATACAAACAGCTTACATTTCTTATTCTCAGAAATCCTTATTCTCAAATCTTAACTTTGTTACATTTATATATTTCTTATTATTTATAATCCAGAATATCCACCACAATCAAATAAGAGTACCTCTTTGATCCCCGAGACTCAAAGAATGAAAAACTTACAGAGCGTGCCTCTGAAGTTGAGAATCGCTTGCCCTTCCCAGCGACTTCTGACTTTCCATCTGAAAAGCTCTATTTTTATACCTTTTATTAGTGGTTTATTCTTTGAAGTTTTCTGCTGATGTAAGCTAATTATCTCTAGTCATTCTCTGTTGAATTCTTTTCTATTCTTACTGTCAATTTAGCTGCTGCATGCATAATTATGTCTCTACCTTTAAGTGTTCCAAAAACTTATCATAAAATGGCTACAACAGATTTATCTCTTTGATGTCATTTTTATCGAAGGTCTTTCATTCAATTTCTAAATCACCTCTGCTGTTTGAAAGCAGATGTTGTGTCCACTAACTATTCCATTTTCAATACAAAAACCATGTGATTGCTTGGTGTCATCTATTGAAGTCATATTTTCAAAGTGTTCTGTTTGTACCTTTTACACCATGTAAATCAAAAACACTTCAACTAGGGTGTTTGTTTTCCTAGCCATCTTAGTTGATTATATTACTGACTTATGTTTTCTGTCTTTCATTTGATATTACTTTTATCAAAGGCACATGGGGCTAGATTTTCAGTATAGGCAGTTTTGGGGCACTAACCTTAGCGCCCGCCCGAAGTTAGCGCCCGCCCCAAAGTAGTGCCCCGTTGCCGGGAATTCATTGGCTTCGCCCTAAGAGGTTGGTGGAGCGCTAAAAGAGGCGTTCCACTACTATCTTTAGGCGCTAAGCCGGCGGTCCAGAGGGATAGCGCCCAGGCAGGGCGCAGCGTGGGTGCGGTCATTTTTGGACTGACAGCAGACCCCGTGGCGCCGACCAGCTCTTAAAGGGGGAAGGGACGAATTGGTCTGCTGCCACGCCCTGCACACTGCAGCCTTGCAAAGAGGCCTCAACACTGCTGCTCAGCCCCAGGGAGTCATGGCAACGCCAGAGAAGGCCCGTCAGCGTGCCCTGCGCTTCTCAGAGGGTGATCTGGACATAATGGTCACAGCTCTGGAGGTGAGGCGCAAGATCTTGTTCCCAGAGAGTGGGAGGAATCCAACCCACCACGACTACACCAAAGCCTGGAAGCAGATCGCCCAGAGGGTGACGTTCACCGGCGATGCCCCCAGGACCCACAAACAATGTCGTAAAAAATACAACGACCTGACCAGGATTGTCAAGGTGAGTAGCCTTTCCAGTCTCCTCCTCATTCTTGCATGTACACCTGACATGATGGGCAAAGGGAGCTGAAAGTCCTATTGGCCAGCCCTCAGGCAGCAGCATTGGGACAGTCATGAGCATCAAATGGCCATTCGGCACTCTACACTTTGGCCAAGCTATTCCACCATGGGAGGCTGTGCACACTACATCAGGGCTTCACTCTGGCCAAGCTATTCCACCATGGGAGGCAGTGCACACTACATCAGGGCTACACTGCGCACTTACAGCCCGTCCTTTCTCTTGCAGGCTAAAGTAGCCTTTAATCGCCAGGCCCATACCAGGGGTGGCCGCGCCAAGCTGCAGAAGCTCACTCGGCTGGAGGAGCACGTGTGTGTGCTCATGGGAGCCCGTGTGATCGTCCCCACAGCGTGCGGAGTATCCGACCCTCCACTGCCCGGCAATGGTAAGGACCTCGCCTTTTGGCCCTCTCGCGTCGCACTGGCCCATCCGAGCTACCTCCTTTGCCACTGTCCCACCAATGCGCTGAATGCCACCAGTCCTAACTCCCTCGCTGACGCTGTCTCCTCACTCTGAAGCTACTCCTGTGCATTCCTGCTTTCAGCTGGTGACGACCAGGACCCTGAAGCTGCCAGTGACAGCACCTCCGAGCAGGAGGAGGAGGAGGAGCAAGCCGGACCATCGGGGGAACAGTCACGTCCCGCAGGAGAGGAGGAAATGCTTGACACCTCCTCACTGGATGAGTGCCTGGAGGAACTGTCGCAGGGCAATGCAGCTTCTGGGACCAGTGGCGTCCAGCCACCCAGGAGCCGTGCGCGTGGCCCGCGGCCTTCCCCCCAAAGGGGGGAAGGATCAGAGGGGAGTGCTGCTGATCGGCACACTCGCCGCCACCAATGTGGCAAGGGTCCCTTAGTTCGGCCCCCTCCTCCCCAGCGGGAGAGTCGCGACTCCAGTCCGGACACCTTCACCTCGGAGGAGGTGCGGAAGCTGGATAAGATGGCCGAGGATTCGGACCGGCGCCACACGGAGCTCATGAGCGTGGTGGGGCGCATGCCTGAGGCCATCGAGTCGCTGGCGACCAGTGTGCGCGAGTTCGGGGCAGCAACTGCCGCGAGTGGCCGCATGCTGACTGATGCTGTCAAGACCCTGGCGGATGTGATGCGCGCGCACACCAGGACAACAGGGGCACTCACTGCTGCCACACGCGCTGTCTCAGGCAGGCATCGCCAGGGCAGCCGCCGCGCTGGACCATCCCAGCAAGCCGCCCCTCGGCTGATTGTTGCGGATCCTGCAGTGCGGGCCCGGCCGAGTGCCACCGCGCCACAGCACCAGCCAGTGCATCCCAGACGCCAGCTGGCCCACATTGCGCCATCCGTCGCCGCCATTCCCCCACTGGGGCGTCAAGGGCAAGCGGCTGCAGCTGATGGTGGCCAGGCTCAGGTGCGCCACTCAGCAGACGGCCCCTCGAGGCCCAAACGCCATGTAGGCCGCCCCCCAGCGGCATCTGGCGGAAGGGCATCTGAGCCTCAGGCACCTTCCCCCAGCCTCGCAGCAGCCACTGGGCAGAGCTTGCGAAGGAGCAGCAGGCCGGGCAGGGGAGGCAAAAGGCTGGGCAAGGTCTCGCCCTCGCGGGCCACTCAGTAGAGGGTGTGGCCAGCTTTCCTTTTATATGGCGGTGGCCATCTTTATTTTGCCCATGGTTGTGTTGTTGGAGGGCTTATTTTTTGCGTTAGGCCGACGTTGAGGCCCGGTTTGAAGGAAGGTGGAGCGACTCCTCCCCAGTTTGTGGGAGTGAGTCGTTTGTTGGGCTTTTTGTGGGGCCCGTTTATTGTTTTTGGGGATTCATGTGGGAAGGGCTTTTCATTTTTGTGTAATAAAAAATTATCTTTATTCATGCAGTCTCCATGGTTGTTCTTCTTAGTGTTTGTTGGCTTCGCTGGCTGAGGGCTTGCGGAGCGGCTGCATTCATCTTCCCTCATGGCCCCTGGCCATTCCCTGACAGGGGGCTTAGAAGTACCGTGTAATAAGGTGGCGTCGTGCGGCCCATGGCCCTGGTCGCTCCCTCCTGGGAACGTACTCCTGCTCCTCCTCCTCCTCCTCCTCATGCTCCTCCTGCTCCTCCTCCTGAGGTGCTGGTCCAACGTCAGGTGGCAGTGCCTGAGTCCTGCAGATAGCCAGGTTGTGTAGCATGCAGCAAACCACCACAAATTGGGAGACCCGGTCCGGCGAATACTGGAGAGCTCCTCCAGAGCGATCAAGGCAGCGGAACCGCTGCTTGAGGACCCCAATAGTTAGCTCGATGATGTTGCGGGTGGTTTGATGGCTCTCGTTGTAGGCCTCTTCAGCAGCGGTCCTGGGCGCGCGGAGCGGGGTCATGAGCCAGGTGCACAAAGGATAGCCTTTGTCCCCGAGTAGCCATCCTCTTGGGGGAGGCTGTGCCTGGAACATGTCATGCACAGTACTCTGCCGCAGGATAAAGGCATCGTGGCTGCTGCCTGGGAAGCTGGCATTGACTGCCATGATGCGCTGCTTGTGGTCACAGACCAGCTGCACATTCAGAGAATGGTAGCCCTTCCTGTTGCGATACTGCTCGCCATGCTCCAGAGGGGCCCGCAAAGCCACATGCGTACAGTCAATGGCACCCTGCACCAAGGGGAATTCCCCGAGTCTGGAAAATCCCAATGCGCGCTGATGCTGGCTCTCCAGGGCCATGGGGAAGGAGATGAATTGGCTTCTCCTTCTGAACAGTGCTTCGGTCACCTGGCAGATGCAGCGATGCGCGCCGTACTGGGAGATGTTTGCTATGTCCCCAGCAGCGTATTGGAAGGAGCCGGTGGCATAGAAGTTCAATGCCACCGTCACCTTCACTTCCACCGACAGAGACGTCCTGCACCTGAGCTTTGGCCGCAGATCTCGGCGATGCAGGTGGCAGATCTCTGCAATCACCTCCTTTCGGAATCGGAGCCTTTTAACACATCGCGTGGCACTCATGTTTAGGTAGGAGCGCTGCTGGCGGTATAGCCTGACTGGATAAGGCCTACGTGGCCGACGCCTGTAGCCCCCTCTGCCTCTAGCCAGGGCTGCCCCTCTCACAATGCGTCTGCGAGCCCTACGGACATGGAGCTGCAGCTCCGCATTGGCACCCCATGCAACCCCCATCAAATCCTGGCAAACACTCCAATTTCCAAAAGGCCACTTGCAGCGCTCTGGCCTGAGTCCAAAAATACCTGAGCTCTTGCTGCTTGAAACCAGTTAGCTATCCTCCTTGTTGTGTCTCCAGAAATGCGTTGCACAAGAGTGTTTTCTGAAAAAAGGCTGGCCTTTATACTGGAGAGCACGTCCCCTTTAATTTGCGCCCCCCGGGGCCCGCGCTGGTTGTGTTGCGTTCCTTTTTCCAAACGCTCCGGCTGCCAGCCGCACAATGGGGCGGTCCGACTGAAGTTTGGAATCGGGGCGCACAAAGGGCGTTGCATGAGGATGTGATGTCATTTTCTGCGTGCGCATCCGGGCGGGCGCTAAACTTTGCGCCGGCGCTAACGGGCAACTTAATTTGGGGCGGGGCGCAAACTGCGCTGCGCACGGGCGCTACACGCATAGCGCCCGAAAATCACTTCTCTTAAGGCGCTAACTGCTGGCGCTATCAACTGAAAATCTAGCCCATGGTTTTTTAATATTCTGTGTTTCTGTTTGAAGTGTCAGTTTTTAACACTTTACTTGGGCATAGCAATTGTGTTGGTTCCAAACTGCAGACATTCTGGAAGCTGCAACTTGCTATTTCAATAAGGCCATTGTCTTAGTATTAACAATCAATTCCCATTTCAAAAGCTTGTGTGGTGTTTACAGCTTGTGTTAACAACTGATTTTATCTCAAAAGCCTGTGTTCTGTTTGCAGCCTGTGTCGTTGAGGCTTTTTAGACTTTTAAACCCAGTATGTCATATATTAATAATATCAGAAATCTGTTCATAGGAAGCTGTTTCTCTTGGAATATGGCTATTTCCTTTAGAGGCACAAGTAAGGAGAGTGACAACACTCAAGAAGCTCGACGCCATCCAGGACAAAGCAGCCCGCTTGATTGGCACCCCATCCACCACCTTAAACATTCACTCCCTCCACCACTGGTGTACCGTAGCTGCAGTGTGTACCATCTACAAGATGCACAAGCAACTCGCCAAGGCTTCTTCGGCAGCACCTCCCAAACACGTGACCTCTACCACCTAGAAGGTTAAGGGCAGCAGGCGCATGGAAACACTACCACCTCCAAGTCACACACCATCCTGACTTGGAAGTATATCGCCGATCCTTCATCGTCGCTGGGTCAAAATCCTGGAACTTCCTCCCCACTGGGGGAGCACCTTCACCACATGGACTGCAGCAGTTCAGGAAGGCGGCTCACCATCACCTTCTCAAGGGCAGTTAGGGATGGGCAATAAATGCTGCCCTTGCCAGCGACACCCACATCCCATAAACGAATAAAAACAAAAGATAAAATATGAGGGGGAAGAGAAAGGGGGAGGAAAGTAGAGTACTTAAGGCATGATAATAGTGAATTCAGTTGGAAGGTCAATTACTACATGGATTAGATACAGGTTATTTCACTTTGTTATTTCACTTACTGTTTTGTTCAGTTTAACAAAAAATTAATTGCTGGTAAAATAAATTGAAAATTACAAGGATACATCTGTGTAACAATAACAGGAAGTAAAACCTGTAAGAAATAACTTGAATTTATATAGCGCCTTTCATGATCTCAGGACATTCCAAAGCGCTTTATAAGCAATTAAGTACTTTTGAAGTCACTGTTGTAATGTAGAAACAAAGACACATCATTTGTGCTCAGCAACGTACCACAGACAAGAATGAGATAATCGGTTGGATTTTGCGGTCAGCGGTGAACTCTTGCACTTGCCCATAGACTTTCTATGGGCTTTTGCACTGGAAGTTCCTGTCAGCCAACCATCCAAAAAGCGCAGCGCCCTCTACAGAGCATCTGGGACCTGTGTGAACAGGGAAAGCAACTGTGTATCTCCTTAACTAATCAGATTGAAGAATCATTAATGAACAGCACAGACACTGAACCAGGAAGTGTCAGAATATTTAATTCAATATCAAATCAGATGCTGAAAGCAAAAGAGGGAATTAAAAATTGGATTAAGAGAGAGAGATAAAAGAGACAGAGAAGTTTTTTTTAAATTATTTAATTTTTTTAAATCTCCAACAATAATTAAGATCTGAAGGAATGGGACTCCACATTTGTAAAAGTAAATTTTCAGTGCCAGAGAGATCGTTTGGTAGTAATTAAGACTTAGTACATTAAAAGGGTACCTACGCTGCAATGGACAAGCTCTAACTTAATCTGGCGAGTTTAGTTCATATCTGAGGTAAGTGCAGGAACTTTACGCCGTTCATTGTATTTGAATGGGGAGCCAAATGGTGAGATGGTTTTTTGGGAAGCTTTTGGAGGAATGTCACATCTGAGACAGCAACTTCTGGATTTACGTGTTTATCTGTGCTTGTGCGGTCGCCAGAAATTGCTGTCCGATTTCCACCTAAATAATGGTAAGCACTGTTAGTCTCACCATTATTTCTACCGCAAAATCTGGTGCACTGAGTTTTTGGGCCAGAAAGCTTGCTTGATCTAACCAAGTATTGTAGTACATAAATAAGTGCTTGTATGATTGCAAGATTTTATGTGTGTGGCTATACATTTAATAAAAGAATTACCCGTGTTTACTGAAACCATGGAACTCGATATAGGCTGGAATTTTCCTTATCGAGTCAGGTTGGGTGCATGCGGGCCACGTAGCGGGTTGGTACCGCGATGTCTTTGTCAGCCCGCTCTTCAGAGCGACTTTAACGTAATGGCCCCTATTAAAGCAGGCAGTGCATTTTCCGGCCCTATTAAATGGTACGGGTCTGATAACGTCATCAATGACTCATTTCCAACAGGGATATTTAAAGCAGAATTTGAAGGTTCAAGTAGGAGTGTGGAGGGAATATTGGAGAGGAGTGTGTTAAAGCAGAATTTGAAGGTTCAAGTAGGAGTGTGGAGGGAATATTGGAGAGGAGTGTGTTGTTGCTGAAAATGATAAAAATGCGTTCACAAAGACAGAGGGCTGCAGCCCTGCTTTTCGGATGAATCCCTACATATTCTTGTGGAGGGAGTCAGAGCACGCAGGGAGGTCCTCTTCCCTGCTGATGGGCGGAAGAGACCTCCCCAAGAGACCAAAAGGGCATGGCTCCAAATTGCTGAGGAGGTCAACAGCAGGGATGTCGTCAGGAGGACATGGGTACAGTGCAGGAAGAGATTCAATGATCTCATGAGATCAGGAAAGGTGAGTGCAAAGCCATACTCACCTTCATCCTGATGTGCCTGTCACCACATCCCCATCACTCTGCCTTCCCAAGCCTACTCCTGCACATCATTACTCACACCAACATACCTTGCACATCCACCCATCCCTCTCTTTACGTACATACTCACATCCCCATCTGACGAACCACCCCTCACACTCACCCTCATCCTAATGTAATCATACCAAGTAACACCATAGAAAGAGGCCAGTTGGCATTGGCACCACATTCCCTCATAGTCTCCCTCTACAGACGTAACCCAGACATTCCTTATACTCATTCCATCACTTTCACTTAGACTTCTCTTCTTTCCCTCCTTGCAGGAGAAGAGAGCCCACAATAACAGGGAGAGGGAGAGAACCGGAGGTGGCCCTCCATCATTCAGTGCTTTGACTGCAGCAGAGGAGGTGGCCCTGGAGGTCTCAGGAGTTGCAGAGCTGCTGGCAGTGAGAGATGGAGAGAAGGGGACCTCTCAGCAACTTGGTGATAGAATTACATCTCATACAGCCACGTAGCATACAGCAGTCACTCATACGGTGACTGATGTCAGCAGCCACTGAATGTTCATCATGTGTATAATGGTATTGTTACCCATTCTTAATATAAGGGCCCCGATTTTCTGCCAGCCATCGGGCGGGTTTTCAGGCGGGCGGGGGCCGAAAATCGCAGAAATAGGGGGTCGCGACCACCCCACCCCCCCGCCTGATTCCCCGCCCTGTCCGACTTTCGGACCACCGTTTCTCCGCGACCCGAATCAGTCCCGCCCGCCGCTGGCGGGACTGGCCGTCGTAACACTAATCACCAATTATTACCATGTTTAAACCTATTTTCAGAGGCCGTTGCGATTTTGTGGGGTTCCCCGCGCTAAACACGCCTGCGGGGAACCCCGCTGATGAAACCTGGCGTGAAGCTTGCCGGCTTGCTTGCTGTCAGCTGCAGGTCATTCGGGAAAGCTGCGATTTAATCGGAGAGCATTTGTATGGTGAAGGACATTGTTGCTGCAGGCTTGGGGCTACTTCTTCAAGGCTTAGGCACAGCTGTGGAAGGTTGGAGCCTCTCACACTTCTCCAATGTGATCTCCTGGGAAGCCCCTCTTGCCCCCCCTATCTCAGCGCTTCCTCAGCGGAGGCATCTACGAGAAGCATGGGACACCTTTTTTTCCTTCCCTTCTTGCCATTAGAGGATCTCCAGCAGCAGAGGCGGCAGCAGCAGAACCAGGAACAGCAGGATTAGCACCAGGAGCACCAGGCTGCTGCTCACTCACCTGAAGCTGCACAGGCCAGAAGGGGCCAGTGCTTGGAAGTGGCTTGAGAGCACCTTGCTGCGCTTTAGGGGGCCATGGGGACTCGTTTCTGCACTGGCAGTCCTACTCAGAAGGACTTCCATGAAGGTCTGCTTTCTCTGTTCAATAGATGGCCAACGCTCCTCAAGAGATGTCATTCTCTTATGAGTACTCACCATGTTTTCCGTACCCTGGCGAGTTATCTCCTCCATGGAGGTTGCCAACCGTTCCATGGTGATGCATTCATGCGCCAATGACTCCACAAAGGCTCTGCTCATGGTCGCTATGGACTCCTCCATTTGCTCCACACTCGCAGCGACCCTGGAGACAAAACCTGCCAGAGACTCCTGCATGGAGATCCATCACCTCTTCTCTTGCTGATGGACCCAGAGGCAGAGGGTCAACATGCAGCGCAGCTGAGCTGAGCTGGCAGAGTCCTGCACCCTCCGATGAGAACTCTCCACTGCTGTCCCTGTCCCCAGAATCTGCTGAGGCTCACTTGTGAGCTGTGAAACACCAGGTGACAACACTACTCTATGTCCCGAAGGTCCCCCCGAGGTGTGAGTGTCTGCGCTGGTGCTGGGTGTGCTTACTTCTGCTGATGCTGCGCCCTCAGAAGTTGGAGCTTCCTCTGAGGAGTCTGGCTGCACAGCCTCTTCCTCCTCCACAGTGGGGACGGGGTCTTTGGATGGTCCTGTGGGGGAGTAGAGGAAGGAGTTAGAGATGTGATGCCAAGGTTACGTGCACATTCGAGTTGACATCTGCTGACACCTGCATCCATGCAGCCTTGGTCTCAGTGGGAGGCCTCTTCCTGCCTGACCTAGGGAAGAGAACCTCCCTGTGGGCCCTAACCCCATCCAATAATGCCTGCAGTGAAGCTTTGTCGAATTTGGAGGCAGCGCGGGGTCTGGCACTGGCCACAGCTGCTGCAGGCTCCTCTGCCATCCTGTATGGTTCGTTTGGAAGCCAACAGAGGAAGCAATACTTGCTGTGGACCTTGAAAGCACCACGAATGATGACATCATACTGTGGGGCTTTCTGACTAGAAATGGACAATTAGCAAGGCTGTCCACACGCTGGAAATTAATTGGCCACTTGAGGGAAAATTGCGTGCAGCTGGCTGACACAAAATTTGTGGGTCAGAACCCCACATTCGGGGAATCCGACCATTTCCCACACAATCCACAAAATCGGGCCCAAGATGTCTAAATCATCTCTTTACTCTCCCACAGGTCCATCAAGAGCCCCCCGCCACTGTCTAGCTGGAGGAGGAAAATGACTCTTCAGAGGAGCCTCCAGCCTCTGAGGGTGCAGCGTCAGCAGACCCAAGTGCACCAAGCACCAGCGCAGATATGCACATCTCGGTGGGTCCTGTGCAAGGTAAAGCAATGTTGTCACCTGGTGTCTCACACTTCACAAGTGAGCAAGAGCAGATGGTATTGGCAGGGACAGCAGTGGAGAGTCCTCGCTGGAGGGCGCACGATGCTCCAAGCTCTGCTCACCTGCATGCAGACGCTGAGCCTCGGGGGCCATCGAGAAAGAGGGTGATCATGGAGGGGCAGCAAGAAATGCAGATGGCTCTGGCAGGTTTTGCAGCTGCGATGTCTGTAAATGTGCAGATAATGGAGGAGTCCATCTCCAACATGAGCACCACCATGTCGCATGCGATGGCGACGATGTGCTGTTCCATAGAAAGGATGGCACCTGCATGGAGCAGCTAATGTGCCACTCACATGAGCACATGCTAGCTATGGAGAACAGGTGGCAGAGGCTCATAGACCTACTCTCTAGGAGGGATCTAAATGTAGATTTGGGTCCTCATGGCCCCACTGCTGTGCAGCAAGGTGCTCTCCAGCTCCTTGCTAGCAGGAAAGTGTGGGTGGCCCATGAGAAGGATGATGGTGAGAGGTTACATGGAAGTGGGGGCTTCTCTGAAAGTGCTCCCACTTCTCCCCTGTTGCCCCCCTCCCTCTCAGTCAGAGCCCCAGATGCTTCCTTGGAGCATGATGGCCGAGTCTGCCCCTGCACAGTCGCAGGAGGAGTAGTATTCCACGGGGCTTTCAAAGGCTCCAAAACCCAGAGGATGTCCACCAAAATCTCTATGCAGTCGCAGCAGGGAAGTGAGCAGCCTGCCTCTGCTGAAGCCATTGGGCTTGCACCTTGTAGAAGCTGCATAAAAGAAAAAAGCCACAGTCCTAATTGCACAAGAGTATGCACATGGGTATATAAAGAAGTGTTATTGTTAAGGTTCCGTTACTGTTATGACACATAGAGAAGTATTTATTTTCACCACTTTCCGGTCATGCCAATTTTTGTCTGCTACTTTGAAACTGGCTTTGTGAGTTGGAGTGAATGGTGAGACATAACGTAACCTCCAGCAATGGGGGTCAGTGTGAAAGGAATGGCTTGGTCATAGTAGGGATGCTTTATGGTGTCGTTGGGGGTGGGGGGTGAACTTGGCACAGCATGTGGCAGCAATAAGAGTGCAATGCAGGAAGTTAATTAAATCTGGCCATGATGAGGTCATCTCTGGCCTCCCGGGCTGCTGCTGCCATCTGGACCTCAGGTTCCTCCTGCTCCTCCTCTTCGTCATCCAGCTGATGCTCCCCATCTCCTCTGAAGAGACTGTGCGCTCTTTGCCTTGCTCCTCATGCAGCTCTAATCCTCGTTGCTGCGCTCTGTTGTGCAGCGCGCAGCAGACGTCGACGATTCTGGAGACCTGGCTGGTGCCTACTGAAGGGCTCCTTCCAATCTGTCAAGGCATCTGGTGAACATGTGGCTTTCATTATAGCGCTCCTCGGTCTCATTGCTTGGCCTCCTCAAGGGTGTCATGAGCCAGTGGATAGCCCTTGTCTCCAAGAAGCCAGCTGGTGAGTGTTTGGTGGTACAAAGAGCTGAGGGAGGGTGGACTGGTGCAGGAGGAAAGTCATGACAGCTGCCATGGAATTTGGCGCACACATGCATGATGATCTTCCTATGGTTGCAGACCAGCTGTACATTGAGGGAGTGGAAGACCTTGTGGTTGACAAACACTCCTGGGTGATGTGGGGGTCCCCTGATGGCCACATGTGTGCAGTCGATGATGCCCTGCACCCATGGGAAGCCGGCCAGAGCAGCAAAATCAAGCGCACGCTCACTAACACTGGCTTCATCAGTGGCAAAGTTCACATAATTGACTGGCTTGTTAAACATGGCATCGGTGACTTGTGTGATGCATCTATGGGCAGCCGATTGCGAGATGCCACAAATATCTGCTGCAGATCCCTGGAAAGAGCCTGAGGCGAAGAAGTTGAGGGCCCTGGTGACTTTGACAGCCACTGGCAATGAGTGCCCACCAGGTCCTCTGGGCTCCAGGTCTTGCTTTAGCAAGCTACAAATGTCTATGATGACCTGGCGTGATAGCCTGAGCCTCCTTTGGCACTGCTGCTCAGTCATGTTGAGGAAGCTCATCATCTGTCTGAATACCCTGTGTTGGGGGCATCGCCTCCGGAGCGCTGCAGCCCTGAGCTGATGCCCTCTGTCCTGTGGAGCATCAGGTCGTTGAGGAGAAGGTTGGTGTTGTTGTT
The DNA here is from genome assembly GCF_052327205.1 of Somniosus microcephalus. NCBI lineage: Eukaryota > Metazoa > Chordata > Chondrichthyes > Squaliformes > Somniosidae > Somniosus > Somniosus microcephalus. The sequence goes on from NC_140991.1 coordinate 71,086,679, forward strand.
GCTGCTGTTGCTGGTGTGCCTGCTGCTGGTGTTGGGGCTCATCCTGGTCCGATTCTGAGGCCAAGGTGAGACAGTATAAGCAGCACCCATGCTGATGTAATAGATAGCAGATCAAGTAGAGATCAGAGGAGCAATCTGTCAATGTGATAGTAACTAGCAATGTGGTGAGAGTGGCTTCCGAGGTTGCAGGAAAGACTTGCAAACTATAGACACCTAAATCTGTGCTCAAAATGGAGTCAGCAAGAGCCTTTCCCATAGGTAAGTAAGCAGGTGTCATGTGGGAGTATTTATTTGGATTTCCATGCTCTCCATTAATGACCTTGCTCAATGGCCACTGAGCTTCCACCTTACATTGACAGACGTGGTTCCCGAGCTGCGTGATTCCAGTGGTCATCCAGTAAAAATCAAAAGGTCTGGTTAAAATCCCTGTTAAGGGTCTCACAACAAGAATTTAATGAGTTTAATTAGGTCGCCCATCTCTGCCATTCGGGTCCGTGACGCGCTGGCAAAGGCGCCCGAGTTAAAGGCGTGAGGAGACGGGATGACGGCGGGTTCCCGACGCGCTCACAATTTCTGCAACTTTTACTGCCGACCTACATCCAAACCCGCACGCCCAGCGGCGGGAAAATTCCAGCCATAGTTTTTTTTAAAGTTTTCATTTGCATTGTGTTCACTATATACATATAAAGCAATTCCGTTCTGTTCCAAAAATACATAGATCATGCAGCGTCACCTCCACCTATTCTTCCTCTGTCACATGTCTGCACCTGTCAACAAACTGACCCCATAGAGACAAGCGTTTATAATGCAGAGAAAGTGGAATGTGTCAGCAGCTGACAAAACAAAGTGAAGGTTTAGAGTGGAAAGAGCTAGGGTTCATTATATTTTACAATAGCAAAGTTAAAGGTTCAGCTCATAAGGAAGTGCAAACAAAATAGCCAGCATGCCCTTCAAAGATGATATATTCCTTTTAAGTAGCAGTTGGATTTACCTCACCTGTTCTGATAATACGGTTAATGATGCAGCTGGAATTTCCATCTTTCCCCAATTGAAATACGGAGTCACAAATATTACTGTAGTGCATTTGTTATATGAAATTAAGTTTCTAAATCACTAAGAAAGCTACTAGATGTTTAGACCATATCATGAGTTTTAAGATTAAAATATTAAATTTGTTTTGATCAATCTGTACCATTCTAATCAAAACTCCAGTTTATTAGGAGGTAATAAAATAATATTTGCTTATAATTTTTATGACATAATTTATGTTACAAATCTGTTTATATGCATCTGATGTAACTAGTGCAGCTACTGCTGGGAGTGGGTTAGAGGACTTTACTGGTAAAATTGACGTAGATTGCCAATACCAGAAATCCAAAGTAAAACTTAGTTTGTACTCTACAGAAAGTAGTCTGCCTATGGCAGATGGCAGGCTGTTATTTTGCACCTTGAACCCTTTGCCCTCACCAGAAAAAAAATTTCCATTTAAATAGCTGTCTGTTTTGGTGAAAAAGGGCTTTTTGTGAGGGCAAAGGGTTAAAAAATGTATAAAAATGACAAAAAGAATTGCTTCCCAGTCAGAGCAGAAGTATTAATTCCACTTTAGAATGCTTAAAATCTTCAGAGATTCTGTCACATAAACACTTAAAAGTGATTTCGTCTCTGGTGTGATGTTTGTTTCTATACCAGGCAACTTTTCTTCTGTTTTCAGGTTTTTGTTCCTCTGTCTATTTCCAGCTTTCTTTCACTCCTTTTTTATGGTTTCGTTCATGGCTGTTTTTCTTTAAAAAAAAACTTAATTTCCTTAATTTCTTTTGCTTTATGTCACTCTGTTACCAATTGTAGCCTTTTTTCTGAAAAGTACAGAAAGAAAATGTCCATATTTTCATGTTTCTGAAGTTAAATAGCAATAGTTGTGAAGTTATACTTTTAACATCATTTTCTACACTATTTGTAAAAGTTCCTGCTGTTTGTTTCAAAATTTGCTTCAACACATTATGATGTTTTGTAAGATATTCACTGTAGAGAATTATAATATTTGGGTGAAAACTACATAGACTTTTTTTCAATCCTATTTTTTAAATTTTAACTTGTGATGGTTTAATATAAACTTGTGATGGTTTAATATAAAATTCACATTATTTATCCACTGTGAATCAATTATAACTAACATCCAGTATGGAATTATTTTATTGTTGTCAAAATGGATCTGTATTTAGCTTAGTAGAAAAAGTGTTCTGAATCATGGCTGGATTTAAAAAAATTTAATTGCACATGATTAATGACAGTTTTTAATGCCATGATATTGGATCGACCATATTTAACATAATTTTTGCTTATACAATCTTAATCTCATTGGTGCAAATATAAATGCAAGGCTAATTTAAATAACCAGCCAGCTATTGAATATTCTCTACAAATTACTCCACTTCATTGTAAGACACAAAGCACTAACTCTGTGCTACCATGACAATTAGAAAAATTGGTGGCCAAGTTATTGGAACATTATAGAAATTCTTCTGCCCTCTACCACATGAAATCCCCATAAAATAAGTACAATGTATATCTTAAAATATTTAATAACTTACCTTCAGAAACAAATGGCTCTTGGTAAAATTTATATTTATCTAATGAGACCACTTGTATATCTTCAGCCTAATAGTTTATAAATTCACAACTGTTCTGTAGACCATGAGCTTTTTGCTGGGTTTGAGGTCCTGGTCTTCAAACACTCTCTACCCGCCCTTCTGTATGCTTCAGAGACATGGACCATGTACAGCAGGCACCTCAAAGCACTGGAGAGGTACCACCAACGCTGCCACCGCAAGATCCGGCAAATCCATTGGCAGGATAGGCACACCAACATCAGTGTTTCACTCAGGCCAACATCCCCAGCATCGAAGCTTTGACCACACTCGATCAGCTCCAATGGATGGGCCACATTGTCCACATGCCCGATATGAGACTCCCAAAACAAGCACTCTACTCGGAGCTCTGATATGGCAAGAGAGCCCCAGGTGGGCAGAGGAAACGCTTCAAGGACACTCTCAAAGCCTCCTTGAAAAAGTGCAACATCCCCACCTACACCTGGAAATCCCTGGCCCAAGACCACACAAAGTACTCGACTTCATTGAGGAGAAGCATCCGGGAAGGCGCTGAACACCTCGAATCTCTTCGCCGGGAGCAAGCGGAAGCCAAGCGCAAACAGCGGAAGGAGCACACGTCAATCCAAGCACCCCACCCACCCACCCCTTCAACCACCGTCTGCTCCACTTGTGACAGAGACTGTAGGTCCCGCATTGGACTCATCAGTCACCTGAGAACTCATTCTTAGTGTGGAAGCAAGTCATCCTCGGTTAAGAGGGACTGCCTAAGAAGAAGTTTATAAATTACATGCAAAACATTCTTCCAGCATCCATAGTGCTTTTCGTTTTTACCAGCTGCAAATCACACTCTACACCTACTAGCAATATTACTGTAGCTTAAATTGACAATGACCTGCAGAAAAGAACAATAGTCACCTAGTAATTGCTCTGCTGGTTCTCAAACCTATATGATTGCTATCGCTGAACAACAAAATATAATGGCCCAGAAATTCGGGTCTCCACGGGTGAGTACGCACGGGGTACTCACCCGTAAGCCCAGTGGAAGTGCCGATTTCGTGCATGCACTGCGCATGTGCGGGAAACCGGCTCTTCCGTTCCCCTAAAAGAAAGGGTTCAGAGTTCGAACGTGTGCGCAGGAGAGGCTGCGCGTGCGCATCGAACTTACGTTTTTCTTGCAGGTTTTCCCGGGAAGGTAAGTCTGCAGAAGTTAGACATATAAAAAGCAGTCGTAAGGCCTGCTTTCTACAAGGTAAGTGGTGAATTAATTAATATTAAAACATTTTTTCCACAGGTTTATTATTTTTAAATACTTTAAAGGAAGGTAAGTTTATTTTTAGCCCCGTTAGAAAATAAAATTATTTTTTTCAAAAATTTATATTGTTTAAAATAGTTATTTCATGTAATTTATAGTTTATTTCAAAAATGTGATTAAAAAAAAATTTTATTTGAAGATTTAGTGATGTTTTGGGGCCCGTAGTATTTCTAAGTTTGACAGCCCTTCCTGTCAAACTTATGAATGGGCATTTCCCTGCTCCGATTGGCTCCCCATGGCCCACGTGATCCCAGGGGATGCATCGAACTAACTGCGCCCCTGGGATACGCAAGCACTGCGCGCCGGCAGTTGGAGCAGGCCCAGGATTGGAATTCCACGTGGGCCCACAGCTCAATGGCCAGCACGCAAGGTAAGTGCAGGACGGGGGCTTACACCCGCGGGAAGCCCCCGACCCAAATTTCCGGGCCAATAAAGTTAATAAATAATTCAGAATTCACCTGAAGTAATACAAATTGGGCTTAGCAACAATTATAAGGGCTCGATTTTACCAGGCCCGAGGAGGCGGGTTTGGAGGCGTGTGAGTTGTCAAAATCGCAAAAAATGGCGGGTGGGGCCGAGTCTGCCTCCATCCCACCTCTGAGCAATTTTCCCACATTCGTAGTTTCAGACCCCTTTTCCATCCCGCTTCCAAGAGGTGGGATAGGCCCTTAACAATCAGCTAATTCCCTCTATAATCCCATTTTGAGAGGCCTTTCTGATTTTAACACATTTCCCCCGTCCTGCACGTCTCCTCTGGAACACGCCAGTTAATCCTGGTGGCCTCACAAGTGGATTGCTTACTAACAGCTGCAGCTGCACCATTAAAAAGTTTTCACCAATGATCATTTGCAGGTGGCAGTACTTTGTTGTCTCAGGTCTGGGGGAACTTTTAGCAGGCCTACTCATTGTTGTGGAAGTCCTCATGGCCCCCCTGAAGTGCAGCAAGGTGCTGTCAAGCCACTTGCTAGCTCTGAAGTGGGGCTGACCCATGAGAGGGATGTTGGGAAGTTTGGAGCCTGATACCTATCTCCAAAGTGACCTCCTGGGAAATCCCTCTCCCCACCTTGACTGAGCACTTCCTCAACTAAGGTATATACCAGAAGCATGGGAACCATTTTTTATCCTTTCCTCCTGGACATCAGATTCGGACAAAGACCAGCCGCGGCAGCAGCAGAAACATGAACAACAGCACCACCAACAGCTGGAGCTACAACAGGAGCGCCAAGCTGCTGCTCACCCGCCTGAAGCTGCACAGGCCAGAAGGCGCCAGCGCGCGACCACATTGCTGCTCGGGATGCAAGGGATGCACTCATATTGGCCAGATTTGCTTAGCCTGCACAATCAAACACTTTTGCCTCACACCTTCTTACCAGAGCATCGACAATGGACAAGCACCTACGGATTTCTAACACTCTGACCACCATACTGACAATTGCAAGTCGCCCTAAGCCCTCAATGTAGAAGTCCCATTTGCAAGATGACACAGGCCACAACTTCAACAGTTTGTCATCAAATCTGTTTATCATAACAATTCAAGGATGGTTTGTCAAAAATCAATACAACAGAACACACAAGTGACTACCCTTGTGACGACTTGTGCTTTATCTTCCTCTTACGCATGCTCCTACGTGATGCTTCCCCTGTGGCTTCAGCTGATGTGGAGGCCCCTTGCTCACTTTCTTGCTGCTTCTGTCTCGACACCTTTGGCGGCCATCCTCTGAGGTTGCAAACCTGTAAGGGCTCGGCAACAGTCTGCTGCTCCTGCGGCTGTGCAGGGGTTGAGACGCCCATCTTAGTTGGGTGAGGACTCTGGTGGGGCTCTGACCGAGGGCTTTGCAATGGCATGGTCGTGTGAGCGCTTGGAGAGAAGCCCCCACTCACCAACATCCCTCTCATGGGTCAGCCCCACTTCAGAGCTAACAAGTGGCTTGACAGCACCTTGCTGCACTTCAGGGGGGCCATGAGGACCCGTTTCTGCACTGGAAGTCTTACTCCAGAGGACTTCCATGAAGGTCTGGTTTCTATGCTCAATAGCTGACCATCGCTCCTCAAGGGATGTCAGTCTATTCTGAACAATGACCATGTTTTCAATACCCTGGCGTCTAAGTTCCTCCATGGCCGTAGCCATCCTCTCCTCTACCGTAGCCATTCTCTCCATGGAGGTAGCCATCCTTTCCAAGAAGGTTGCCATCCTTTCCGTGGTGATGCGTTCATGCACCAATGCCTCCACAAAGCCTCTGCTCATGTTCGCGATGGACTCCTCCATTCGCTCCACACTCGCAGCAACCCTGGAGACAAAACCTGCCAGAGAGTCCTGCACCTGTTCCTGGAGTTCCAGCACCGCTCTCCTTCTGGATGGACCCGGAGGCACAGGGTCGACATGCAGCTGAGCTGAGCTGGCAGAGTCCTGTGCCCTCCGACGAGGACTCTCCACTGCTGTCCCTGTCTCCACCATCTGCTGAGCTCACTTGTGATCTGTAATACACCAGGTGACAACACTAATCTATCTCGCGAAGGTCCCACCGAGGTGTGAGTGTCTGCCCTGGTGCTGGGTGCGCTGAATTCTGCTGACGCTGCGCCCTCAGAGGTTGCAGCTTCCTCTGAGGAGTCTTGAGGCTCAGGCTGTTCCTCCTGAACAGTGGGGACGGGGGCTCTCGATGGTTCTGTGGGGGAGTAAAGGAAAGAGTTAGAGATGTGAGGTAAAGTTTGCATGCACATTGAATTATGCAGATGATCATAAGTCAATCAGTTAGAGCATCAGAATCATTATCAGTCACTCATGCAATGTCAATGAGAGAGATGCTGAACTATTCTGTCACCAGCTTGCTGTGATGCGCCCGTCTGTACGTCCCCCACTTGAGAATCGTCCTCCATGCCGGCGATCTCTAGGGCCGCCTCCTCCGAAGTGGGGAGCTGGGCTACTGAGGGTGGCCCTCCTCCTGTCGTCGCTCTTTCCCTCTTATTGTGGGCTCTCTTTTCCTGCAACGAGGGACACAAGTGGAGTTTGAGTGAGAATGAAAGAGTGTAGAGAATCCATAGCATAGATGCTTAGAAGGAGACAAAGGGCCCTCCCTGTGTGTTGTAAGTTGTTGTTATTGCATCACAGTGATAGGGAGTGTGAGGGCTGCATGGTCGAATAGTTAAGTGAATGTGACCATAGAGAGGGAATGGGTAAGGGTGCAGGGATGTAAGGGTCAAGTGGGATATGGAGGAAGAGGTTGGCAAAGCAGAGTGCTGGTGATGAGAGGCAATGGGGATCAGATTGAGGCTGATGGGAATGTCATACTCACTTTTCCTGTGCGGAGAAGGTCCATGAAACCTCTTCCTGCACTGCAGCCAGGTTCTGATGCACATAGAAATTGTGTTTACCTCTTGGGCCACTTGCAGCCACACAGCTTTAGTCTGCTGGGGAGACTTTTTCCTCCCTGAGGAAGGGAAGAGCACCTCCTTATTTGTTCTTGCTCCCTCCACCAGAGCTTGGAGGGAGGCCTCATCGAATCTTGGAGCACACTTTGGTCTACTAGTGGACATAAGTGGTGAAGCAAGCGCTCAGAACAATGGGCATAAAGTTTAAAAGCTGAAAAAGAAGCAAGGCTGCTTGCAAGCCTTAAAGCCAGCAGCATTGATGACGTCATCGGAGGCGACTTTCTGTATGAAAAGGCTCATTGGGCCAGGGGTTTCCACACGCTGGAAATCAAGTGCCCAATTGGGGCAAAATCACACTTTTGTCCCATTTCACATCGGAGTCGGGATCTTGACACGATGACCACCTGACACGCCCCCAGCCCGCCCCCAATGGCAAAATCCAGCCCTAAGTGTCCAAATATCAAATATTGCCTGGGGTTTTGTGGGGCTGCTAGGATTTGGATTCCAGCTATTTAATTTAGTACCAGGTATCTAGTATGTGGATTGTATATGCTGCTCCTGCGGCTGTGCAGGGGTTGAACTGCCAAAGGTGTCGAGACAGGAGCAGCTCAGGAAGGGAGGAAAAAGAGTGGGAGAGCAATAGTGGTATGGGATTCTATCGTAAGGGGAACAGATAGGCGTTTCTGTGGCCATAGACGTGACTCCAGGATGGTTTGTTGCCTCCCTGGTGCCAGGGTCAAGGATGTCACTGAACGGCTGCAGGGCATTCTGAAGGAGGAGGGTGAACAGTCAGAAGTCGTGGTTCACATTGGGACCAACGACATGGGTAGGAAGAGGGATGAGGTCCTGCAGCAAGAATTTAGGGAGCTAGGTAGCAGATTAAAGAGCAGGACCTCAAAGGTTGTAATCTCTGGATTACTCCCGGTGCCACTGTGGTAAACCACTGTCGTTCACTGTGTTCACTATTGTTGTTGTTGTTGTTGTTGTCGTTCACTCTTGTTTCACTGTTATACCTGAGTATGCCTCAGCTGACTCCGCCCTTGGCTACCTGGTATCAGGACGGCTGCACGGCAGCTCTCTGCCATTCGGTCGTCCACTAGAGGCATAGTCCTGATCTGTTTATAGTTGCATTCAGTAGTTAATAAAAGCCTGTTGTTCTGAACTCTACTCAGCCTTTTATTAGAATCGATAGCGCATCAGCCACATGCTAGTGAGTATAGGAATAGGGGGATAGAGCAGAGGAATGCGTGGCTAAAGAGTTGGTGCAGGAGGGAGGGCTTTAGTTTCCTGGATCACTGGGTCTGCCTGGTTGCACCTGAACCAGAACGGGACAAATATCCTTGCGGGGAGGTTTGCTAGCACTGTTGGGGGGGGTTTAAACTAACTTGGCAGGGGGATGGGATACAGAGTGGAGCTATAATAGGGGGTGATGTACAGCCAAATATAGAGGAAAAAACAAGTCATCTTGGAAGGCAGAGCAAATATGCAACGGCACAAGGGAGTAGGGCAAGGCTGGATAGCATTTATTTTAATGCAAGGAGTCTTGCGAATAAGGTGGATGAACTGAAGGTGTTGATGAACACATGGGAGTATGATATTGTTGCTATCACGGAGACATGGTTGAGGGAGGGGCAAGACTGGCAGCTCAATATTCCGGGGTATAGAATCTTCAGGCGAGACAGAGGGGGGGTGGAAAGAGGAGGGGGTGTCGCAATATTAATTAAGGAGTCAATTACTGCTGTAAGGAGGGATGCTATATTAACAGGTTCCTCTAATGAGGCCATATGGGTAGGACTTAAAAACAAAAAGGGAGCAAGCACTTTGCTGGGAGTGTACTATAGGCCACCAAACAGTCAGGGGGAGATAGAGGAACAGATATGTAGGCAAATCTCAGAGAACTGTGCAAATAATAGGGTAATAATAGTGGGGGATTTCAACTTCCCCAATTTTAACTGGGATAGTCAGAGTGTGAAAGGCTTAGAGGGTGCAGAATTCTTAAAGTGCATCCAGGAGAGCTTTTTGAGCCAGCATGTAGAAAGTCCTACAAGAGAGAGGGCGGTACTGGACTAGGGAATGTGGCCGGGCAAGTGGTAGAAGTGTTAGTAGGTGAGCACTTTGGTGACAGTGACCATAATTCGGTGAGATTTAAGGTAGTCATGGAAAAGGACAGAGAGGGACCGGAAATAAAGGTTCTAAATTGGGGGAAGGCCGATTTTAATATGATAAGGCAGGATCTGGCCAAAGTGGACTGGGATTAGCTACTTGTAGGAAAATCCACATCGGAGCAATGGGAGTCTTTCAGAAAGGAAATTGAGAGAGTACAATGGCAACATGTTCCCGTAAAGGTCAAGGGTGGGACCAACAAGCCCAGGGAACCTTGGATGTCAAGGGATATACGAGAATGGATTAGGAAAAAAAGGAGGGCTTTTGGCAGATACTAAGGACTAAAGACAGAGGAAGTCCTAGAGGAGTATAAAAAGTGCAGGGGGATACTTAAAAAAGAAATTAGGAGAGCGAGGGGGGCCATGAAATAACACTGGCGAGCAAAATAAAGGAAAATCCTAAGGTGTTTTATAAGTATATTAAGGGCAAGAGGATAACCAGGGAAAGAGTAGGGCCCATTAGGGACCAAAGTGGCAATCTGTGTGTGGAGCCAGAAGATGTAGGTGGGGTTTTAAATGAATTTTTTGCATCTGTGTTCACTATGGAGAAGGACGATGTAGACATAGAAATCGGGCAGGGGGACTGTGATATACTTGAACATATTAGCATCGAGAGGGAGGAGGTACTGGCGGTTTTAGTAGGCTTAAAAGTGGATAAATCCCCAGGCCCGGACGAGATGTATCCCAGGCTGCTGTGTGAGGCAAAGGAGGAGATTGCAGGGGCTCTGACACAAATTTTCAGAACCTCTCTGGCAACAGGGGATGTGCCAGAGGACTGGAGAACAGCTAACGTAGTACCATTATTCAAGAAGGGTAGTAGGGATAAACCAGGGAATTACAGGCCAGTGAGCCTAACATCAGTGGTAGGGAAATTATTGGAAAAAATTCTGAGGGACAGAATTAGTCTCCACTTGGAGAGGCAAGGATTAATCAGGGATAGTCAGCATGGCTTTGTCAAGGGAAGATCATGTCTGACTAATTTGATTGAAGTTTTCGAGGGGGTGACTAGGTGTGTGGATGAGGATAGTGCAGTGGATGTGGTATACATGGATTTCAGTAAGGCTTTCGATAAAGTCCCGCATAGGAGACTGGTCAAGAAGGTAAGAGCCCATGGGATCCAGGGTGCCTTGGCACATTGGATCCAAAACTGGCTTCGTGGCAGAAGGCAGAGGGTGATGGTCGAAGGTTGTTTTTGTGACTGGAAGCCTGTGTCCAGTGGGGTACCGCAGGGATCGGTGCTGGGTCCCTTGCTGTTTGTGGTCTACATTAATGATTTGGATGTGAATGTAAAAGGTATGATCAGTAAGTTCGCAGATGACACAAAAATTGGTGGGGTGGTAAATAGCGAGGAGGGTAGCCTCAGTCTGCAGGACGATATAGATGGGTTGGTCAGATGGGCGGAACAGTGGCAAATGGAATTTAACCCTGAAAAGTGTGAGGTGATGCATTTTGGAGGGACTAACAAGGCAAGGGAATACACAATGAATGTAAGACCCTAGGAAAGACAGAGGATCAGAGGGACCTTGGTGTGCACGTACATAGATCCCTGAAGGCAGCAGAACAGGTGGATAAGGTGGTTAAAAAGGCATATGGGATACTTGCCTTCATTAGCCGAGGCATAGAATATAAGAGCAGGGAGGTTATGATGGAGCTGTACAAAACGCTGGTTAGGCCACAGCTGGAATACTGCGTGCAGTTCTGGTCGCCACACTATAGGAAGGATGTGATTGCTTTGGAGAGGGTGCAGAGGAGATTCACCAGGATGTTACCTGGGCTGGAGCGCTTCAGCTATGAAGAAAGACTGGACGGGCTGGGGTTGTTTTCCTTGGAGCAGAGATGGCTGAGGGGGGACCTGATTGAGGTGTACAAAATTATGAGGGGCATAGATAGGGTAGATAGAAAGGAACTTTTTCCCTTAGTAGAGGGGTCAATAACAAGGGGGCATAGATTCAAGGTAAGGGGCAGGAGGTTTAGAGGGGATTTGAGGAAGAACTTTTTCACCCAGAGGGTGGTTGGAATCTGGAACTCACTGCCTGAAAGGGTGGTAGAGGCAGGAACCCTCACAACATTCAAGAAGCATTTGGATGAGCACTTGAAATGCCATAGCATACAAGGCTACGGACCAAATGCTGGAAAATGGGATTAGATTAGACAGGGCCTGATGGCCGGCGCGGACGCAATGGGCCGAAGGGCCTCTTACTGTGCTGTATGAAATATGGGGGTAGATTTTCACCCCAAATGGATTTCGGGCGGCCAGACAGTAGAACGTGCCAGTTGATTGGCCAGTAATCCCAGCAGGAGGCCTGGTCAATTTGAGGCAGGTTGTGGTTGGGAAATGAGCACAACCGGGCTGCCGCTATATTGGGCGGGAAGAAGTAGGTCTGTGGTGGGCAATCTTAGGAGAGGGGTGGCCTGGAGCGATAGCGACCCAGGCTGGTTGTGGAGCCTGGAGGAGCACTCCTGCTCCTTCTGACCTCACAAAATTAAACACAGGCTTACCTGTTGGCAACTCTTTGACCAGACTGTCAGCTGATACTAGGTGCAACATGAGCAGTGCATACTCCACCCAGTACTGTGCTAAAAGGCAAATGGAGTCCTATGGTGGGTTGCAAACTCTGGTTGGAGGCTTTCCTGGAGGTTTGATCGCATGATGTTCACAGAAATCACAGAAACCCCACAGTGCAGATAGAGGCCATTTCGGCCCATCGAGCCTGCACCGACACATATTCCACCCGATCCCTGTAACCCCCACACCAACACATATCCCACCCTATCCCCGTAACCCCACGTATTTAATCCCCCTAACACTAAGGGTCAATTTATCATAGCCAATCAACCTAACCCGCACATCTTTGGACGGGTTCTGACCACATAACCATGTAACGTCTGGTCATGTGATTTCTGATCACATGACTTCTACAAATGTTATTGGATTTATCTTATACAGGTTGGGTCCCCACTAGTTGAGAATCTTTGATTGTGGTTTCGCACCAGCAGCTGTTGTGCGAGAAGTTCCAAGAACCAGGAGGCCACCCATGAGCAGGTGAAGAGGGGAAACCGAGGACAGGGAAAAAGGGAAATCGAGGGCGGGGAAGACCAGAAACCGAAGGTGGGGAAGCAATTTACAGAGTGGAAATCAGAGGTGGGAGAAACTTTGATTCCACCAGTAACTAATGGTAACTCACTGAATTTGTACTGATATTTAATAGTAATACCAATAATACTCAGATTCGCTTCATGCAATAACTCATTGATAGTCTATATGTAATTGGTAGTAATAGGTGGAATGCCCGGATATCCTACCTGTAACTAGTAGTAATCCTATAACCCGCTGATATTCACCCTGAAACTACAACCAGCATCATCCTGGATGCCACTTTTAACAGGCCCTATCTCTCTCCCTATCTCCTTGGACTCTGGTTTGGACTCTGGTTCCGTGTGAAGGTGACAACTCTGAACTGGGAACCGCAGTCAGAGCTGATCTGTACTTGGACTTCACATGTCAAAACCAGCCAGTACAGACTGACCTGAACCAAACTGAGAGATTGCACAAAAGGCAGTGGGCTCAGTGTTTGGAGCTCTTCTCACAGGGCACATCGTCCTAAACTCAGCTCAGCACCAATATTTATAAACCACTTCCTGGGCTCAAACTAAATAAAGGCGAGTTTTCATAGAATTATAGAAATCACAGCACAAGAGGAGGCCATTTGGCCCCCGGTGCTGGTGCTCTCTCCTGTAACCCCATTCCCCAAGATCCTTTTATAGTCCTCCTTTTTGAATATTTATTCCCTTCCCTTTAAAATTAAGTTTTAGTCTACCTCAATCACCACATGTGGTGAAGTATCCCACAGTCTAATAGACCTCAGTTCAAGAATTCCTCCTCCTTTTCCCCTTGTTTTTTCCAGTGAGAATCGTTGTTTTCTGTTCCCTACTTCCTGATTCGCCCACCAGTGGAAACAATCTTTCACTATTTACTCAGAATAAGGTCCCCAGGTTTTACTCACCCCTTTACTGGCTGCTCCTCTCTCAGTGCCACTCCCACTCACCACATTGCTGCTGCTGCTCCCGACATGTTCTTGCCATGGAAGGAGTGCAGCGAAGATTCACCAGGCTGATACCTGGAATGGCAGGAATGACGTATGAGGAGAGATTGGGCCGATTGGGCTTGTACTCGCTGGAGTTTAGAAGAATGAGAGGGGATCTCATCGAAACTTATAAAATTCTAACAGGACTAGACAGACTAGATGCTGGAACGATGTTCCCGATGATCGGGGAGTCCAGAACCAGGGGTCACAGTCTAAGGATACGGGGTAAGCCATTTAGGACAGAGATGAGGAGGAATTTCTTCACCTAGAGAGTGGTGAATCTGTGGAATTCTCTACCAAAGAAGGCAGTAGAGGCTAATTCATTAAATATATTCAAGAAGGAGTTGGATATATTTCTTAAGGCTAGGGAGATCAAGGGATATGGAGAGAAGGCAGGAACAGGGTACTGAATTTGGACGATCAGCCATGATCTCATTGAATGGCGGAGCAGGCTCGAGGGGCTGAATGGCCTACTCCTGCTCCTATCTTCTATGTTTCTATGTTTCTATGACTCTTCAGGAAATGGCGGTCCCCATAGTCACCCCCACCCCATTCTCTTCCCCTGCTTCAGTCCTCTTCTATCCCCATTCCCCAGTCCCCTTCTCTCCTCTGACCTCCCATCCCCTGATCCCTATCCCCGTCTTTCTCGCTCCCCGAGCCCCTATTCCCATCTCTATCTCTCCCCCCAGAGACCTCATTCCCAAGTCTCTATCTCTCCCCCCACTCCAAGCCTCCATTCCAAAGTCTCCATCTCTCCCCGAGACCCCATTCTCTAGTCTCCCTCTCTTGCCCCCAACTCTCGAGACCCACCCCGATTCCAGAGACTAATCCCGGTTCCAGAGACCCAACTCGATTCCGAGAACCACCGCCCCCCCCACCCAACCCCCACCATCTGCACTCCAGTCGATTGCAGCCTGTGCAGGTGACGTCCAAACCACTAAGCAGCAGTTTGTGTCATCACTGAGCAGGGAAGGGAAGGGTGGACGCACTGCAGCGGAAAATTTAAATCGCTGATCTCCCGGGCTTGAACTGAGGTCTATTAGACTGTGGGATATGTGTAATCGCATATGCGTTTCTTGCCTCTACCAGAACTCCGTTGCCTCATCCAAATCTAATAGAGATGCGGAATTCCCATGCCGACAAGTTGAGGAGCAGCTGACGGAAAATCAGCAAAACAAAGTTCTACAACGTAAACAATGATGTGCCTCAATAATTCCGAGACTCGATGTTAGCGAAACAAAACAAGGCTTTTATTAACTTAGAAGGTAACACGTAGTGGAGAGAGGTATCTTCCATCCGGAGGGCTGCAGTACTGGATATGAGGCCAGACTGAGCTTGCTTACATAGGGGCCAGGGATGGGCGGAGCCCTACACACAACACATTCCAATATACAATACAATGGTGAGGAAACGGAAGTGGGGGAAGGGAAATGAAACTGAAACCGACCACAGTCACAGGCAGTGATGAATGGAATATTTCATCACATTCACCCCTTCTATAGATTTAGTCTGTTCGGGGGTTTGATAGTCCTCTGCGACCGACGTGGCTGTTGCGGTGCCGCGGGTGTCGGCTGGGTGTCCCCGGTAGCCTCCTGGGTCTCTGCCGGGGGTGCCGCCAGGGTTGTTGAAGGGGTAGTTGGTGGGGGTGCCGTTGGTCGATGTTCTTCCGGGGGTGATGAAAGAGTAGTGGGTGGGTAAGAGTCGCTGCGATCGTTGTCGCTGCTATCGCCGTGGTTGTTGTCGTTACCGGCTGGGGCAATGTCTTTTATGGACACGGTGTCCTCCCTTCCGTCGGCGTGCCGGACATATGCGTATTGGGGGTTGGCGTGGAGTAGGTACACTGGCTCCACGAGAGGGTCCGTCTTGTGGCCCCTCACATGCCTTCGCATGAATACCGGACCTGGGGTGGAGAGCCATGACGGCATGGATACGCCTGAGGTGGATTTCCGGGGAAAGACAAACATTCGTTCATGAGGCGTGGCATTAGTGGCAGTACACAATAGCGACCGTATCGAATGGAGCACATCCGAGAGGACTTCCTGCCAGCGGGAGATAGGGAGGCCCTTGGTCCTTAGAGCTAGAGTGACTGCTTTCCATACTGTCCCGTTCTCTCGCTCCACTTGGCCGTTACCCCGGGGGTTGTAGCTGGTGGTACGGCTCGTGGCGATCCCCCTGGACAGCATGTACTGGCGTAGCTCTTCACTCATGAAGGACGCCCCCCTATCCGTATGGATGTAGCTCGGCATACCGAACAGGCAGAACAGGCTGTTGAGGCATTTAATGACCGTGGCGCTGGTCATGTCTGGGCAGGGGAAGGCGAATGGGAACCGGGAGTATTCGTCCACAATGTTCAGGAAGTAAACATTGCGGTCGACGGACGGGAGGGGGCCCTTGAAATCTAAGCTGAGCCGCTCAAAGGGCCGTGTGGCTTTGATTAAGTGGGCTCTATCTGGGCAGTAGAACCGAGGCTTGCACTCAGCGCAAGTGCGGCAGTTCCTGGTCAGAGACCGAACTTCCTCAATCGAGTAGGGTAAGTTGCGGGACTTTATGAAGTGGAACAGCCGCGTGACCCCTGGGTGGCAGAGGTCGTTGTGGAGGGTCTGTAGCCGATCCCCGGTGGCGCTGGCACACATCCCTCGTGAGAGGGCGTCAGGGGATTCGTTAAGGGCCCCTGGCCGGTAAATGATGTCATACTCGAAGGTGGAGAGCTCGATCTGCCACCTAAGAATCTTATCATTTTTAATCTTCCCCCTCTGTTTATTATTGAACATAAACGCTACCGACCGCTGGTCGGTAAGTAGGGTGAAGCGTTTGCCGGCTAGGTAGTGGCGCCAGTGGCGCACTGCCTCCACGATGGCTTGGGCCTCCTTTTCCACGGAGGAGTGTCTGATCTCGGGCCCTTGGAGGGTCCTCGAGAAGAAAGCTACGGGCCACCCCGCCTGGTTGAGGGTGGCCGCCAAGGCGAAGTCAGACGCATCACTTTCCACTTGAAATGGAGTGTTCTCGTCCACTGCCTGTAGCGTGGCCCGCTCAATATCCTGCTTAATGCTTTTGAAGGCGGCGTGGGCCTCAGCAGAGAGCGGAAAAGAGGATGCTTTCAAGAGGGGGCGGGCTTTGTCGGAGTAGTTGGGGACCCATTGGGAATAATAGGAAAATAACCCCAGGCACCTTTTCAGGGCTTTGGGAGTGTTGGGCAGGGGCAGCTCCCGTAGGGGGCGCAATCGGTCGGGGTCTGGTCCGATTTCCCCATTCTCCACCACGCTGCCTAGTATGCAGAGGTGCGTGGTGTTGAAAACGCACTTGTCCTCGTTGTAGGTGAGGTTGAGTTTTTGTGCGGTTTCCAGGAACCTCTCGAGGTTCGAGTCGTGATCCTGCTGGTTGTGACCGCAGATGATGACGTTGTCGAGGTAGGGGAAGGTTGCCTGCAGGTGGTGGTCATCGACCATGCGGTCCATCTCCCTCTGGAAGACCGAGACCCCATTCGTCACCCCAAAGGGGACTCTGAGGAATTGGTAGAGGCGTCCGTTCGCCTCGAAGGCGGTGTACGGGCGGTCCTCTGGTCTGATAGGGAGCTGGTGGTACGCTGACTTAAGGTCGATGGTGGAGAACACCCGGTATTGGGCGATTTGGTTCACCATTTCTGATATGCGGGGTAGCGGGTAGGCGTCTAGTTGGGTGTACCTGTTGATCGTTTGGCTATAGTCGATCACCATCCGTTTCTTCTCGCTACCCCTTACCACTACCACTTGGGCGCGCCACGGGCTGTTGCTGCGTTCAATAATGCGCTCTTTCAGGAGCCTGTCTACCTCGGTCGCGATAAACCGCCTGTCCTCCCAGCTGTACCTCCTGCTTTTGGTCGCTATTGGCCGGCAGTTAGGGGTAAGGTTCGCGAATAGCGAAGGCGGCTTTACCTTCAGGGTAGCCAGACCGCACACTGTGAGGGGCGGCTGGGACCCACCGTACTTGAGCGTGATGCTTTGGTGGTTGCACTGGAAATCCAGGCCCAAGATCACGCTCGCACATAGATTCTTCATGATTAATACTTTAAAATTATCATATACAGTTCCGTTAACGGACAATTGTACCGTGCAGTAACCCAGAATGGCCGATGTCTGGGTTTTATCAGCCATAGAGATGGTACCCTGAGTAGGGACCACCTTTAGGGAGAGTTGTTGTGCCAGTTCAGGGTGGATAAAACTCTCCGTGCTTCCACTGTCAATTAAACATTTAACCCTGCACCCGTTTACCTCGATGTCCACCATTGATTTGGATAGCGGGTGCGGCCTGGTCTGGTCCACTGTGACCGATGCCACTGTAGGGCCCTGATCGAGACAAGATGGCGTCCACGCTGTCTGCTCATAAGATGGCGGACCCCACGAGGTCGGGCAAGATGGCGTCCAAGATGGGCGCGCACGCGGCGGTGGCGGGTTTTCCGGCGGTTGGTTTTCCGGCGGGGTTCCCTCTGCACACCTTCCCGAAGTGCCCCTTCTTACCGCACTTAAAGCAGGTGGTGCCTTTCGCCGGGCACAGGTTTCTGGTGTGCTTTGGCTGCCCACAGAAGTAGCAGTTGAGTCCCCGACGCGTCGCGGCTGTCGTAGGGCTTCTGGGGGGAGAGCGGGGCCCCGACGGTGTCGGGCTGCCGGGCGGGGAAGATGCCTTCCAAGATGGCGGCGCCCTTGGTGCACACGTGGCGGCGTGGACGGCGTGGGCTGAAGAGTAGGCGTCCGAGTTTCTCTGGGCCACATCCAGGGATCGCGCGGTGTCCGCAGCCTGTTTCAGGTCCAATCCCGTTTTTTCCAGCAGTCTTTGCCGGATGTAAGTAGAGCTGAGGCCTGTGATAAAGGCATCGCAAACAAGCTCGTCAGTGTACACTGCGGCTTTTACATCTCGGCACTTGCAGTCTTTGCCAAGCATTTTCAGGGTGCCTAGGAACTCCTCCACCGATTCCCCAGGTCGCTGTGCGCGAGTAGCGAGCAGATGCCCAGCATACACCTCATTCGTAGGCTGCTGGTAATGCGCCTTTAAGATGTCGCAGGTGGCCAGGTACGTGTCGGCGTCTTGGATGAGGGGGTAAACCCGGTGGCTTACCCAATTCCGCAGAATTCCGAGTTTCATACTCGCAGCGTCCGTAGCGTCTTTGACGGCTGCGGAATTGTCCAGGAAGAATTCCATACACATAAACCAGTGTCCGAAGCGTGCTGATGCGTCCGGATCATGCTGATCCAAATCCAAACGTTCGGGTTTCAGGAGTTGATCCATTGTGTTGAAAAATAAGTTAATAAAATTGATGTGCCTCAATAATTCCGAGACTCGATGTTAGCGAAACAAAACAAGGCTTTTATTAACTTAGAAGGTAACACGTAGTGGAGAGAGGTATCTTCCATCCGGAGGGCTGCAGTACTGGATATGAGGCCAGACTGAGCTTGCTCACATAGGGGCCAGGTATGGGCGGAGCCCTACACACAACACATTCCAATATACAATACAATGGTGAGGAAACGGAACTGGGGGAAGGGAAATGAAACTGAAACCGACCACAGTCACAGGCAGTGATGAATGGAATATTTCATCACAAACAAAATCAGGGCTGAACAACTGCAGAAAATAAGCCGAAACTCAAAATACAGGCCAAGGCAAAAAATGTTTGCAAGCAGTTTTTAAGACCAACACTCTGAAAGGCCAAACTATCATTCTATCCTGTGCCTGTCTTATATGGATCAGCAATGCTAATAAGGGCTGATTCTGCACTCCAACTGGGGAAGCTGCACTTGCAGGAACTCAGGTCTGCAATAGGACTACAACATTGTTGCCCACTTGCAGAGCTGTGTTTACTTGTGAATGTGGTTCCCAGTTGGGAGGACAGAATCAATCTTATAATCACCTGTGAAAAATGAACTTCATTGTGAAACTAATTTGCATGAACTACTTGAAATCTGCAAGGTACAATGAGGCTGTTGCACATATAATAATAATTCAACTTTATTGTCATTGTACAATGCACAACGAAATGTGATCTTGCAAGCTCCCATGAGTCCAGTACAAATAACATTAACATTAAAAGCACCGTCCTGGGAGAAGCAAAGCCGCTGTGTCTGTGCGCGCCGCCATTCCATTTCCACCATTCCTCCTGTCCGACAATCTTCAGCCCAACGCCCGGGCCTGCTCACCAGCCGCCCCTCCTTCCGTGACCTTCTCACCAACCGCCCCTCCTCGGGGCTCCTTCCATGACCTTCTGCACCTGGTGTGGAGATGCCGGAGTTGGACTGGGGTGGACAAATGTAAGAAATCACGGGCAGCACGGTGGCATAGTGGTTAGCACTGTTGCCTCACAGCGTCAGGGACCCGGGTTCGAATCCGGCCTCGGGTGACTGTCTGTGTGGAGTTTGTACATTCTCCCCGTGTTTGCGTGGGTTTCCTCCGGGTACTCCGGTTTCCTCCCACAGTCCAAAGATGTGCGAGTTAGGTTGATTGGCTATGATAAATTGACCCTTAGTGTTAGGGGGATTAAATACATGGGGTTATGGGGTTACGGGGATCGGGTGGGATATGTGTCGGTGCAGGCTCGATGGGCCGAAATGGCCTCTATCTGCACTGTGGGGTTTCTGTGATTCTGTGATTCTATGAACACCAGGTTATAGTCCAACAGCTTTATTTGAAATCACAAGCTTTCGGAGCGCTGCTCCTTCTTCAGGTGAAGTGGAGAAATGCATAAAGACACAGCTTATATAGTCAGAGAATCATGTCAGATGTTTACAGGTAACCTTTCCAACTGCCATTTATCACACCTCGGCAGAGAGATAATCACAGCAGTCAAAGGTGTGAATGGTGTCCAAACAGATCAGTCAGGGAAACATTACATCAAAGAACAATGAGGTGGGGTCACAAGGGGTCAAATATTGCAGATGCTGGGGTCTGTATGAAAAACAAAAAAACAGACAAAAAACATTTTTTTTGGCTGGAAATCACAGCAGGTCCAGCCGCATCTGTGTAGAGAGAACAAGCCAATGTCGACTCGAGTCTGGATGACCCTGCATCAGGTGGGGTTACATGTAGCGTGACATGAACCCAAGATCTCGGTTAAGGCCGTCCTCATGGGTGCGGAACTTGGCTATCAGTTTCTGCTCGACGATTTTGCGTTGTCGTGTGTCTCGAAGGCCACCTTGGAGAATGCTTACCCGAAGATCGGAGGCTGAATGTCCTTGACTGCTGAAGTGTTCCCCGACTGGGAGGGAACACTCCTGTCTGGTGATTGTTGCGCGGTGTCCGTTCATCCGTTGTCGTAGTGTCTGCATGGTCTCGCCGATGTACCATGCTCCGGGGCATCCTTTCCTGCAACGTATGAGGTAGACAACGTTGGCCGAGTCACATGAGTATGTACCATGTACCTGGTGTCCTCACGTGTGATGATGGTATCTGTGTTGATGATCTGGCATGTCTTGCAGAGGTTGCTGTGGCAGGGTTGTGTGGTGTCGTGGTCGCTGTTCTCCTGGAAGCTGGGTAATTTGCTGCGAACGATGGTCTGTTTGAGGTTAGGCGGCTGTTTGAAAGCGAGTAGTGGAGGCGTGGGGATTCTCTGACTATATAAGCTGTGTCTTTATGCATTTCTCCACTTCACCTGAAGAAGGAGCAGCGCTCCGAAAGCTTGTGATTTCAAATAAAGCTGTTGGACTATAACCTGGTGTTGTGTGATTTCTTACTTCTGCACCTGGTCTTCCCTGATGGTCACCCCTCCAGGTACTAACCAGGCCTGGCGCTGCTTAGCTTCCAAGCCTTGGCCAGTGACCCTGTCCCTAGTCCCAGGAACAGGAAATATGTAGTAAAGCCTCAAAAATCTTATAAAATTTGGCAATTACTAAATTCAGCATCTTGGGAGCTGACTTGAAAGCTGTACTCCCGGAATTTATGTGTGTACTCTCAGCACAGACCAGGGCCTTATGGCTGACTATTTCTTGCTTAAGTGTCGTGCCAAGCATCCGCCTGTACCACACACAAGTGGCCATGTTTATGTGTGAGCCTTGATGATGGATCTGAAATTACACTGTGGGATAGGGTTGCCAACTCTGGTTGGACGTTGTCCTGGAGATTTCATCACATGACCTCCCGATTCCAACCACCCCATGTCTATCCCCATGGGGCACCACCTGCGCACACCAATTGAAAAGCAAACAGACTCTTCATTACCCGATTGGATGATTCTTGACTGTCAGCCCAACAGTCTTTTTTCCATCTCCAATATTTTTATAACTAACAAACGAAAGTGTTCAAAATATTTTTTTTTTAAACACTTTTTTTTAATGACTGAGTGATTTTTCTCCTTGGTTGCTCGTGGCAGTGTCCTGGAGATTAGCTTTTAATTCCTGGTGACTCGAGGACAATCCTGGAGAGCTAGCAACCTTACTGTGGGATACTAATGTATCTTCCCAAACCCGCAAGCTCTTCCACCTAGAAGGACAAGGGCAGCAGGCGCTTGGGAACACCACCACCTCCAAGTTCCCCTCAAAGTTACACACCATCCTGACTTGGAAATATATCACCGTTCCTTCATCGTCGCTGGGTCAAAATCCTGGAACTCCCTCCCTAACAGCACTTCACAACACGGACTGCAGCAGTTCAAGAAGGCGGCTCACCACTACCATAAGTAAAATGTGACATTTGTACAGAATAATTTCAAAAACATACCCGATTTTCTTTCGATTGAATTATAAGATTCTGTCAGATCTATGCATGGTCTCTATCTCAGTTTTCAATAAGTAAATATTTTGCAATCACACCAAATCCCATCCTTTTAATGCAGAGGATTTACTTAAGGTGTCAGAGCATATGGCAGATTTGAAAATATTTTGTGTATCACTTTGTTCTATGTCCTATTTGACCCTGAGCTGAGCCTTTGACCCCATATCCTCACTGTCACAAAGACCACCTACTTCCACCTCCATAACTTTGCCCATCTCCGCCCCTACCTCAGCCCATCTGCTGCTGAAACCTGATCTATGCTTTTGTTACTACCAGACTCGACTATTCCAATGTTCTCCTGGCCAGTCTCTGATCTTCCACTCTCCATAAACTTGAGCTCATCCAAAACTCCACTGCCTGTATCCTAACTTGCACCAGGTATCATTCATCCATCACCCCTGTGCTCAGAGACCTACTTTGGCTCCTGGTCCAGCAATGCTTCGATTTTACAATTCTCACCCTTGTGTTCAAGTCCTTCCATGGCCTCGCCCCTCCCTATCTTTCTAGCCTCCTACAGTCCTCTGAGAATTCTGGCTTCTGCACTCTCAGTTCCTCCAAAACCATCCCCCACTTCGTTCGCCCCACTATTAGCGACCATGCCTTTGGCCGTCTAGGCTCTAAGCTCTAAAATTTCATCCCTAAACCTCTACACCTCTCTCCTCTCTCTTTTTAAGACACTCCTTAAAGCCTTCATCTTTGACCAAGCTTTTAGTCACCGATCCCAATATCTCCTTCTTTGGCTCGGTGCCAATTTGTGTCTGATTACACACCTGTGAAAACATTGAGTGTGTCCGTCTCCACCACTTCCGTTGGCAGCGAGTTCCAGGTCCTCACCACTCGCTGCATAAAAAAGTTTTCCCTCACATTCCCCTTGTATCTCTTGCCCAAAACCTTAAATCTGTGTCCCCTAGTCCTTGTACCATCAACTAGTGGGAACAGCCTTTCCCTGTCTAGCCTATCCAAACCTGTCATAATCTTGTACACTTCTATCAAATCATCCCTCAACCTCCTTTGCTCTAATGAAAACAAATCCAGCTTCTCCAACCTGTCCTTGTAGCTAAGATCCCCCATCCCCGGAATCATTCTGGTAAATCTCCTCTGCACCCTCTCAAGGGCCTTCACATCCTTCCTAAAGTGTGGTGATCAGAACTGGACGCAATACTCCAGCTGTGGCCTAACCAGTGCTTTATAAAGGTTCAGCATAACTTCTCTACTTTTGTACTCAGTACCTCTATTTATGAAGCCCAAGATCCCATATGCTTTGCTAACCACTCTCTCAATATGTCCTGCATCCTTCAGGGATCTATGCACATTAACTCACAGGTCCCTCTGTCTTTAAAACTGTGCCTCTCCCTGTTCCTTCTGCCAAAATGCATCACCTCACACTTCTATTAAATTCCATCTGCCACTTGTCTGCCCATTCTGCTAGCCTTTCTATGTCCTGTTGGTATCAATCTCACTGTTTGCCATGCCCCCAAGTTTGGTGTCATCGGCAAATTTAGAAATTCTACTTTGTATTCCAATATCCAGGTCATTTATATATATCAGAAAAAGCAGTGGTCCCAACACTGACCCTTGGGGAACACCACTGTCTACCATCCTCCAGTCTGAAAAACAGCCACTTACCACAACTTGCTGTTTTCTGTCCTTAAGCTAATTCCTTATCCAAGCTGCCACTGACCCACCTATTCCATGAGCCTCAATTTTGTTAACCAGCCGTCTATGTGGTACTTTGTCAAACGCCTTCCTAAAATCCATGTAGATAATATCCATTGCATTCCTTTCATCAATCCTCCCTGTTACTTCATCAAAAGATTCAGTTAGATTAGTCAAACATGACCTGCCTTTTACAAATCCGTGTTGGCTCTCCTTAATTAGCGTAAACCTCTCCAAGTGCCTGTTAATTTTTTCCTTGATTATTGTTTCTAAAACTTTACCCACCACTGATGTTAAACTGCAGTTACTAGGATTGTCCTTACACCCTTTCTTGAATAATGGTGTCACATTTGCCACTTTCCAATCCTCAGGCACTTCCCCCACATCTTTGGCTAGCTCCTCCCCCCATTCCCTTAGCAATCTGGGATGCAAGCCATCTGGACCAGGCGACATATCCACTCTAAGCATACCCAGCCTTTCTAGTACATCCTGTCTATCAATTTTTACCCCTTCCATTGTTTCTACCTTTTCCACTGCTACCGATATTTTGTCAGCATCCACCTCCTTAGTAAACACCGATACAAAGTACTCATTGAGTATTCTAGCCTTGCCCTGCACCTCTAAGCATATAACACCTTCTTTGTCGCTAATAGGCCCCACCCTGCCTCTTACTACCCGTTTACTGTTTACATGCCGGTAGAAGATTTTTGGGTTCCCTTTTATGTTAATTGCCAATCTACTCTCATATTCTCTCTTTGCCAATCTTATTTTCATCTTCACTTCACTTCTCCTCTCAACTTATTGTATTTGGTCTGGTTCTCCCTTGAAGAATTCACCTGACATGCATCATACACCCTCTTTTTTTGTTTCATCATCTTCTCTATCTCCCTCGTCATCCAAGGAGCTCTTGCTTTGGTTCCCTTACCCTTCCCTCTTGTTGGAATGTACCTAGCCTGTACTTGGAACATCTCCTCCTTAAAGATCACCCATTGTTCCATTACAGTTTTTCCTGTCAATCTTTGGTTCCATTTTACCCTGGCTAGATCCTTTCGCATCCCATTGAAGTTAGCCCTATTCCAGTTTAGAAGTTCCACTCTAGATTGTTCCTTACTCCTCTCCATTGCTAATCTAAATCTTATGATACGATGATCACTCGTACCTAAGGGTTCTCCCACAGACACTTGGCCGACCTGGCCCATCTCATTCCCCAGCACCAGATTCATCATGGACTCTCTAGTTTTGTTTCAACATCTTCTCTATCTCCCTCATTATCCAAGGAGCCCTTGCTTTGGTTCCCTTACCCTTCCCTCTTGTTGGAATGTACCTAGCCTGTACTTGGAACATCTCCTTAAAGATCACCCTTTGTTCCGTTACAGTTTTTCCTGTTAGTCTTTGGTTCCATTTTATCTTGGCTAGATTCTTTCACATCCCATTGAAGTTGGCCCTATTCCAGTTTAGAAGTTCCACTCTAGATTGTTCCTTGCTCCTCTCCATTGCTAATCTAAACCTTATGACACGATGATCACTCGTACCCAAGTGTTCTCCCACAGACATTTGGTCGACCTGGCCCACCTCATTCCCCAGCACCAGATCCAGCAATGCCTCCTTCCTAGTTAAGTCAAGAACATACTGGTGAAGGAAATTCTCCTGAACACATTTCAGAAATTCCTCCCCCTCCTTTCCCTTTACCCTAGCATTATCTCAATCGATATTTGGATAATTAAAGTCCCCCAATATCACCACTCTGTAGCTCTTGCATATCTCTGTGATTTTCCTGCTGTCAAAATACGCACGCCTGCATTTCCGGATGTCGGGTCTGCCAATGCTGAGCAGACTCGACAGGCAGCGGCAGGGGACCAATTCAAATCATTAGTGGCTTGTTTACAGTCACTTAACAATGCTTTTTTCCCAGCTTTTTGAATTTGACAGGTCGCCCACCAATTTCTCGCTGTGCCTAGATCTCGTCAGTGAAGCTGAGACGTGAGGTCAGTGGCCATTGAATCAGCTGATGAGTTGACAGCTTCAAATGTCAAGTCAAAGCTCCCAGCTGATTGAGAAATGTTCCCTTAACCACTAGCTTCTCTAAACAGCATTTTTAAAAATTCGTTTATGGGATGTGGACATTGCTGGCAAGGCTAGCATTTATTACCCATCCCTAATTGCCCTTGAGAAGGTGGTGGTGAGCCGACTACAGATTCAGAATGCTGCAAGTCTTTACACAAGTCTCCATCCAGTCTGATGTCATTACCTCTCCCACCATTGACCTCTGTCACCTCTGTTGTGTATGTACCTTTAAGAGAATAACTGGTCTCAGACTGCAGTACCGGCAGTGACCACCCCTGTATAAAAGGCGCTAGTGAGCCTCTGTTGTTTTCAGTTTCACTATTGACTTCCATCAGTAAAGACTTGTTTTGTTCAACTCCTGCTGTCCGTGTCTCAATCATTCACGGACGTAATAACCTCTACTTCACCTGCCATCTAGTCCATCAGCATGGGTGCACTTTATACTCTCTCACCTTGGTCCTCAGAATCTGACCATGCTCAGCCCAACACCAGCATCACCAGGCACACCAGCAGCACCAACAACCACACCAACCTCCTCCACAATCACCTGATGCTACACAAGGCATCAGCACCCGACCACATTGCTGCCCAGGACGCCAGGGATGGCCTCACCATGGCCAGATTTACTTCACTTGATGCTGCATACCCTGGCTACCACGTGATGTGCCAGTTTGGCACCACCCCACACCAGCACCATAAAGCACCCCTACACTGTCCAAGCAATTCCTTTCACACTCATCGCCATTGGTGTGGGGGGGCGGCAGGTGGGGGTGGGGGGGGGGGGAGGTGGTGGTATTGTTATTTCTCACCATTCACTGCAACTCACTAAGCCACTTCCAAAGATGCACACAAATCTGGCCATGAACACAAAGGGGGTGATTTTCATTCAGAAGTCGGGAAGGAGGCGGGACTACAACTTTCGGGGTTGTAGTCCCGCCTCCATCGAGATGTGGCCAATCCACGCGATTTTAACTTGATTGACCTTGTTGAGCCCGCCCAGCTGTCAAACACTGACAGTCTTACTTTTAACCTGAGTCCTTCTACACAGACTCAGTTAGAAATCTCACTGGCACAGAAAGCTGCAGGCTGTCACTTTTGACAGTTCGCAGCCATTCTGCTTTCTGTGCCGGTTAGATGATGGACTCCTGAAACCTAGAGGAAGGAAGGCTGAAAAGGTAAGTACAGGTAATTGAAACTTCTTTGCACACTTTAGACACACCAAACACACTTACCTTTGCACTCATGCACCCATCACTCACCTGAACACCGACATCTCGACCCCTCCAAGTCCTTCAACCCGACGGCCCGACTCCTCTAACTTGGCATGGTTTGGAGCCATCGGGAATCTCACACTTCAAGCTTTAAAATAGGGATTAGGCTAAAAACTGCCTGTTAACTATCTGTTAACAGGCAGTTAATTGGCACTAATCCCTCCCCACCTTGGGTAGGCGGGTCCCAGTGCGGGACGGGTACCCGCCTCCTTTGAAACTTACATGGAGGTGGGTTGGGGGCGGGATGGTGTCGGGACCCCCGAATTCGGGACTTTAACCCCCCGCACGCCTCCAATCCCGACTCCACGGGTCAATGAAAATCGACCCCCAAAGTGTTCAAAATAAAGATTTCAATGTTTGACTGCACATTCACAGAAACTTCACATGAATATTGGCTAAAACACCTAAGTGCCTACTCTTGTGTGTTGTTAGTTGGTATGATTGGACTAGGGTGAGGGTATGTGTGAAGGGTGGCTAGTGAGATTGGGGAAGTGATAATGTAGATAAAGAGGGATGGCTGTAGGTGCAAGGTAAGCTAGTGTGAGTAAGGATGTGCAGGAGTAGGGTAGGGAAGGCAGAGTGATGGGGATGTGATGAGTGGCACAGCAGGATGAGGTTGAGTGTGGCTTGGCAGTAACGTTTCGTGATCTACTGAGATCATTGAAAGTTTTGCACCACTGCAGCCTGGTCCTCCTGACGACATCCCTGCTTGTGCCCTCCTGTGCAATGTGCAACCAGGCTGCGTTGGTCTCCTGGGAAGTCTCTTCTGCCCAATGGAAGGGAAGAGAACCTCCCTGCGTGCTGTGACTCCCTCCATAAGCATATGGAGGGAGTCATGGGAGAGCCTGGGTGCAGCTGTGCACCTCTGTGCAGTGCTCGTCAGTGTTTGCAGCACCTCATTGCTGTAGAACACTGACAGAACAAATGTCAAAGTAAATTTGTGCATGGTTCCTTTAAGGAAACCGGCTGATGACGTGTCATCAAATGACATCATGAGACCCGCTTCCTTCAATTGGCCAGGAAACTCGTGGGCTTAACAAGCCCAATCAGGGGAAAGTCATGTTGGAGGGCGGGGTGGAGCCAGCAGCGAGGCCGCTACCCGCCAAGTGGTTGGACTGTGGAGCTAACACAAACAAGTGTCTAGATCTGCAGTCGGCAGATCACAAGTTTCAGGATGGCCTCCCAATGCATTCATTCCCACCCTCATCTTCCTCATCTGTTCTTACGCAGGTTGAATGGTCCTCACAGAGAATGATCACAGTAGGTTTTGCAATCAAAGACATCTGCCACAATGCCAAGCACTCAAGTGGAGAACGTGCAGATTTTAAGCCTTGGGTCTAAATTCTGACAATTTTGAAATGCTGTTATTAGATTGGACAATCACTTTAGGTTTAAAGTGAACTGACCTCCTAATACAGTAATTGGCTAAAGTCACCTGACGAAGGAACAGTGCTCCGAAAGCTTGTGATTTCAAATAAAGCTGTTGGACTATAACCTGGTGTTGTGCGACTTCTCACATTTGTACACCCCAGTCCAGCACCGGCATCTCCACGTCACAGTAATTGGCTTAGTTAGCCAATTTTGAAACTGTACAGAAAACTTTTACCACCCATTCAATCGGGCAGAAATTTTGCCAAAACATGGAATTTCAAACCAGAACATAATTTTATACCAGGGAAACGGGTGGATAATTCACCAAAAACTTGACAATTTAAAAGTCTGTATTTAACCTAGCATTCATGGTCACAAATGATAAAACAACAGAGCCCACTTTGCCATTTATTCATTACAAGTAAAAGAAGAATTCCAACCCATGTTTTCTTTACTTTTATGTACTATCAATTGGATCTTGTTATTGAGTAATAGTAACCCATTGTAAAATTGCTTGTCCTGCGCTGATGTCTCATTTCATTTCAACATGAGATTATTTCTAAATTCACCAAACAGTACTGTTTCCTTTGATGCAGAGGGAAGAGAAGGATCAAACTTCTAAAGAGATGATCCAATCCTTAAAAGAAAAGGAAAGTCAATTACTCCAACAGATAGAAACCTCTGCAATTCAGTTGGAAGTCCTTCTAGTAGAAAAGGAAGTTTGTCCAGCACAGGTAATAAAACATATATTTTCTATTAACATATTAGATAGGGTTTGTTGTAGGAATAAAGGGGAGAGATTCCCTATATGTGCTACGCATAACAAAATCATAAGTATGTTGAAGAATGAGTTTCCATTTTTGTTACAAAGGTATGCAGATAAAATCTTCCCCCAAAATATAGACATCTTTGTAAATCCAGTAATAATGTTTGTGCTTTAGTGTTACTAATTTTATAAAAATAAAAGTTTTTGGATGTCGTTGGCAAGAATTTGTTGGAACTTGTTAGAAAATAATTGTTTTGTAGGAATTGACGAATTCCTAACTAATAACTGAAGTCGACTCAGGAGATCAAATCAAACAGGTCTTTAATGTAAAACTAAACGAGTTCAAACAGTTTGATGAGATCGATACAGGAGAACCACAAAACAGGTCTTAACAAGATGGAGCTTCCACAAGGACTGCCTGGGCAGTTACGTGGTTTGCGACATGACGTCATCGCGTTTGCCCGCGTTTTCCCGCGCTCTTAAAGGGGCCACGCCCCGTGCATACCAACACTATATACAAAACGAAGTAATGTCTAACACAATGGTACAGGCTTAGGCTGGTGTTAGAACATCGTTAAAGGGAATTATGTACAGTTGCCCAGAGTCATTCAGTGGTTCCGCCACATGCGCCCCCCCAGAATTCGCTTTAACAGACAAAGTCAAACGGTGAGGGGGTCTGATGAGCCTGTCGGAATGACTCCTGTACTCCTGAGGTGGAGGCTGCTGGGTGGCTGGCGGTCTGGCGGGCGGTTGCGCTTGGTCTGCCGGAACGGCGATGGGTGGCCGACCTCGTCTCGGCGGTATTGCTGTCTCGACGGGGCGGTCGAGATCCAGATGTGCCGGCTTCAATCGATCAACTGAAATGTGGTCCGGCTTACCACCGACATCTATGGTGAAGGTTTTGTCCCCTGCCTCCAACATGCGGAAGGGACCAGTATATGGGGCCTTGAGTGGATTCCTGTGAGCATCGTGGCGGATGAAGACGTATTCTGCCTTGTGAAGCCCCGTTGGAACGTGCGAACTCTGCAGCCCGTGGTGCGAAGTGGGTACCGGCGCGAAACAGCTGGCCGCCTCCCGGTGACTAGTAAGCTGGTCAGACGCAGACCAAGGCTTCGTCGATTCAGATAGGAAATCTCCTGGGACTCGCAACGGTTGTCCGTACACCAGCTCCGCGGATGAAGAGTGAAGGTCTTCTTTGGGGGCCGTGCGAAGGCCCAACAGGACCCACAGTAGCTTGTCTGCCCATCCAGTGTCCTGGAGGCTGGCCCGCAGGGCGGCTTTCAGCGACCGGTGGAAACGTTCACAGAGACCATTCGCCTGTGGGTGGTAGGCTGTGGTGCGGTGTAATTTGACACCGAGTCCTTGGGCCACTGCATTCCAGAGTTCGGAGGAAAACTGTGGTCCCCTGTCTGAAGAAATATCAGCGGGCACTCCGAAACGGGCGACCCAGGTGGAAATGAACGCCCTGGCCACGTCCGCCGAAGTAGTGGACGATAGGGGAACCGCCTCCGGCCATCTGGTGGTGCGGTCAACCATGGTCAGGATGTGTGAAGAACCATGGGAGGGTGGGAGTGGACGCACCAGGTCCACATTGACATGGTCAAACCATCGCTCCGGCACTGTGAAGGTGGCCAACGGAGCTTTGATGTGACGCTGCACTTTGGCCTTTTGGCAGACCACGCAGGTGTTGGTCCAGTCACGGACATCCTTGTGCATGCTGTGCCATACGAATTTCGCTGACATCAGCTTCTGGGAGGCCTTCATTCCTGGGTGTGACAACCCATGTATGGCGTTGAACACTTTGCGGCGCCAGCCGGCCGGTACGACAGGGCAAGGGTCCTGTACGGAGATGTCACACAAGAGCGTGGTACCTGCCGCATGGACCTTGATGTTGGCCAACTGGAGGCCAGTGACGGTGGTTCTGTAGGCTTGGACTTCTGGGTCCGAGGCTTGATCCGCTGCCATGAGGGTGTAATCGATGCCTAAATGAACCGTATTGACGGTCGCGCGGGAGAGGCAGTCGGCCACCAGGTTGTCCTTACCGGCCACGTGCTGTATATCCATGGTGAACTCGGATACATAGGTTGTAAAGTCTGTGGGTTGTATAGCGAAGTAATACACAGACTACAAGAGTAACTTAAACAGGACTTTACTATTCGAAGGTCAGGGCGAATCTGCCCAATAAATCCTGACACAGCACTTATATACTGGTGTGGTCACTGTCGGTATTACAGTATACAGCAGCCAAGATAAAGTAGTGCCACACCTAAAATAGTTCTCTTAAAGGTGAACGGTTACATACGATAGTTCTCTTAAAGGTAGAACAGTTACATACACTACAATCCTCCCTTTTTAGCTTACAACATACTTATTCCCCATTAACCATATCATTAGAACATATATACAAATTATGTAAAACAGTTCACAGATTCAGTCTCTCTGGAGGTCTCCTGACTCTGTCCAGATAACGCCTCGGTGGTGTAGTAGTTTTCGGCGGGGTAGTAGGTTCTTCCGGCAAGGCCGATTCAGCTTGAAGGACAGTGTCAGGATCATCTGATTCCAGTATTACCAGATCGGAGGTAGGTGCTCTGGGTATCTCTGTTTCTACATTAGCCGTGTAAGGTTGTGGAGTAGGTTGGCTCTTTGTGGATGACCCTATGATCTGGTCAACATGGCGCCTTATTATGCTGTCACCAATGTCCACTGTATACAGCAGCGGCCCTAGCCTTTTTACAATAGTTCCCGGCTGCCATTTCTCGGTACGGTAGTCCCGGGCCAAAACTTGTTGACCTGTCTGAAAAGATCTAGTTGGCCTTTCATTCATGCCCTGGAATTGCCGGTTCTCTACGTCCCTTCTGACGTTTGGCTTAATCAAATCCAGCCGGCATCTTAGTCTTCTATTGAAAAACATCATGGCCGGAGCTTGATTTGTGACCGCATGTGTTGCATTCCTGTACGCCAACAAGAGGTTATCTACCTTATGTTGTAAGTTGATGTTCTCATTACCCATGGCCTTTATGGCCTTCTTGAAGGTCTGGACAAACCTTTCAGCTAAGCCATTGGTGGCGGGATGGTATGGGGCTGACGTGTAGTGCTTGACCCCATTGCTTTTTAAGAACTTCCTGAATTCTTCGGACACAAATTGTGGTCCATTATCAGAACAGACCTGTTCCGGCAGCCCATTCCTGGCAAACATGGCCCTTAATACTGTGATGGTTTTTTCCGTGGTGGTGGAGGACATCTTTATTACCTCCGGCCACTTGGAGTGTGCATCCACCGCTATTAGAAACATTGAGTCCATAAATGGACCAGCAAAGTCGATGTGTACCCTTTGCCAAGGAGATGAGGGCCACTCCCATGGATGCAGAGGAGCTTGTGGTGGCGCGTTTTGGACCTTCTGGCATCCTAGACAACTCTTGGTTATTTCCTCGATGTCTCCATCAATACCTGGCCATCACACAAACGCTCTTGCTAGGTTCTTCATTTTCACTCCACCCAGATGCCCCTCGTGAAGTTCCTTTAGCACCTTATGCTGAAGTTTGGGTGGGATCACCACTCTCGATCCACACATCAAGGTTCCTCGGCACACTGACAGCTGTTCTTTCCGTTGCGAAAATGCTGGCAGTGTTGGTTCGCCATGTGCTGGCCATCCCTCCACTGTTAGACCGTAGACCCGTGAGAGAGTCGGGTCATTTCTTGTTTCATTCTCGATCATCGAATTGGTTACTGGTAGACATTCTACTATGGATGAGTGGAACATTTCTACCGGGTCCATTGTAGCCGCCTCTTCTACTACCGGCAACGGTAGGCGCGATAACCCATCAGCATTTCCATGCTGTTTGGAGCTTTTGTATTCAATGTCATATTGGTGTGCCCCAAGTAACACGGACCACCTCTGTAACCTTTGCGCTGTCATAGTGGAAACGGCCTTGTTAGGGTTGAATATGGACACCAACGGCTGGTGGTCTGTCAGTAATGTGAACTTCTTGCCCTGCAGGTAATGATTGAATTTCTTTACTCCCCACACAAGGCTGAGGGCCTCCCTGTCTATCTGAGCGTAATTTCGCTCCGCGGAGGTCAACGATCGGGACGCAAATGCGACTGGCCTTTCCGAGCCATTTGGTAACTTATGTGAAAGTACTGCTCCAATTCCATAAGGGGAAGCATCACAAGCTAGACGAAGAGGTAACGTTGGGTTGAAATGAGCCAACACTTCCTCAGAGGTAATCAACGCCTTGCTTCTGCGAAAGGCCTTTTTACAGTCCTCGCTCCACTTCCATGGCACTTCTTTCCGTAACAGAGCATTCAACGGATGTAGCACCGTGGATAAATTTGGCAGAAACTTGTGATAATAATTAATCAACCCCAGAAACGATCTCAACTGTGAAACGTTTTCCGGAGCGGGGGCCTTCACGACAGCTTCTATCTTGTCAGGCGACTTGTGCAGCCCCTCTTGGTCAATGACATGACCGCAGTACGAGATCCATTTCTGGAAGAACTCACATTTCTGGCGATTAACTCGAAGGCCATATTCCTTCAACCTGGTGAGCACCAGTTTCAAATTTGTGAGGTGTTCCTCCTCGTCTTCTCCCGTAATCAGGATATCGTCCAAGTAACACTGCGTGCTTGGAACACCTTGTAAGACCTGCTCCATTGCCCTCTGCCAAATTACTGGAGCCGAAGCTACTCCAAAAACCAGTCTATTATAACGATACAAGCCCCTGTGCGTGTTGATTGTGAGATACTGGCGCGACTCTTCCTCGACTTCCATTTGTAAGTATGCCTGTGCCAGGCCTATCTTGGTGACGTGTTGCCCGCCAGACAATGAAGCAAAGATATCCTCAATCCGCGGAAGCGGGTATTGTACCGTGTGAAGCACCGGATTAACTGTGATCTTGAAATCTCCGCAGATGCGGACCTTCCCCAGTCCCCCTGGCTTGTTACTTGATGAAGACTTCATGACGAGAACAATGGGCGTGGCCCACTCACTCCAGTCCACCTTAGACAGTACCCCTGAACGTTCAAGCTCTTCCAGTTCTGCCTCCACAGCAGGTCGTATCGCGTAAGGTACCGATCTGGCTTTGAAAAATTTTGGGCTTGCATGTTCTGCAATCTTGACTTTTGCTTTAATTCCTCTCAGTGTTCCCAGTCCTTGCTGGAATACCTCTTTAGCTTCGTCCAATATTCTGGACAACCGTTCAGGTTTGACCTCTTCCTTCCCGGAATCTACCGTCATTGTGTTTAGTGAATGCCAGTCTATCTTTATTTTCCTGATCCACTCCCGTCCCAGAAGTGGTGGACCTCCCTCGGGCAGCACATACAAGTCCATCCTTTGGTGATCTTTGTCTTTGTATCTCACCTTGACTTCTATCTTTCCGATGGGGTATACTTTGTGCCCCGTGTATGTCTGCAATACTATCTCCGTATCCCGTAGGGGAATATGTTTGAATAACTTTTTGTAATCATGCTTATTCATGACCGTCAACGCCGATCCGGTGTCCACTTCCATCTTCACTTGGACTTTTGCAATCTGTAGTGTGATCCAGATAGTTTGTCGGTCAGCTTCTTTACTCACATTATGAATCCTCAGACTACCCAGTGCCTTGCTGTTGGAGTCTGAGTCCGAATTCTGTTCTTCCGGACTCTTCCCAGTCACCTCATGTACCTTTCTGTACTTCTTCTGCGGTGACTTATTATTGTTGTTCTTCTTTCCTGACCGGCATACCTTAGCTATGTGGCCAAGCTTGCCACATTTCCTACAGTCCTGGTTTTTAACCCAGCATTGGTTCTGGTCATGTGTTGTCTTCCCACAATGAGAACATTTCGTTGTACCCGAAGTCATTTGATCCACACTGAGTACCGCTGTCTTCCGCTGCATTTCCGCCGTGCCTCTCGCTGCGGCTTCGTGCGATGCTGCAATAAGGACAGCCTTATCAAGTGTAAGATCGTTCTCTTCGAGTAGTCGTTTTTGCGTTCCTTCCTTTGACAATCCACACACGAACTTGTCTCGCAATGCCTCTGTCAGATTTCCTCTAAACTGGCAGTATTTCGCTAGTCTACGCAGCTCGACCAAGTACTCCGCGTTGCTTTCCTCTTTTCGTTGCATTCGCCCGTAAAATTTAGATCGTTCTGCTAACATCAGCGGTGCGGGGTTAAAATGATCCTTCAGGACAGCAACAATATTATCGAAAGACTGATCCACCGGTTTAGCTGGTGATAGGAGATGCTTTAATAACCCGTATGTCCTCGCACCCATTGAGTTTAATAAGGTTAGAGCTTTTTCATAATTTGCTATCTTATTAGCTGTACAATATATCTCGATGCGTTCTACATACGTGGGCCAGTCTTCCACCTCGGCATTGAAACCGTTGCTGTTACTATGCTTAGGCATCTTCACACTCTTCCGGAGAAACAACAACAATATTCTTTAACTTTTTTTTTCCAGATGGCGGTTTCCCGCGCTTATCTTCTTTCCCCGCCCACTTTAAAAATGGCGGTTCCCGCTTCTGTCTTCTTCCCCGCCTACTGGCGGCTTCCCGCGTTTCTTCCCCTGGCAGGAGGGGTAAGCTTCCCTCGGGCGACGGCCGCTGGCTTTCGGGTTTGCAGCCTGCGCGTCGGCTTCAGCGCGTTCCCTTCTCTCGGCAGGCAGCCGGTGCTGGGTACAACCCGTTGGCGGCGAACAGTTTCAGCCGCTGGGCTGGATCTCGCTCAGTCTTCCTCGCTCGGGCTCTGTCTCTCCCGCTCGCTCGGGCTCCCAATCGCGCCTCCGGCCCTCTCGCAGTCCGGTGCTTCCCTCCCCGGCTGCGGCTACATTCTCCGCGGTTTATTTATTTTATATCGTCCCGCGCCTTACGATCCGGTCGCAGCGCTTCGTGGCCTCAATCACTGTCTGGCCTTTTTCACCCCAATCGCGCCTCCCAGCTTCTCGCAGTCCGGTGCTTTCCTCCCCGGCTGTGGCTGAGTTCTCTGTGGCTTATTTATTTTTATATCTTCCTGCGCCTTACAATCCCGGTCGCAGCGCCTCGTGGTCGCGGTAGTTGTCCGGCCTTTTTCGCCGTCGCGGTCTAGCCGTCTCACGACGCTCCCCAGCCCGCTTGTACCGCGGCTTCTGCTCCACGCTGCCCCAGTCTCAGCGCCTCTGGGCCCGACTTTTGTCCGGCTCCTTTCCCCCTCGACCGTGGTCGAGTGCACCGCTCTTATCCTCCGTTTATTTGTTTCTATTTTCCCTTTACTCATAGTCACCGTGGCCGACTTGCTTCTCGTGTTGATCGGCTCACTCACCACCGTGGCAGAAGGGACAATCCGTGCCTGTTGCTGATGGAAGACTTCGTGTTTGAAATCTTCCTCCTTTCTTGGTCTGCAGACTCGAGTTTTCTCTCAGCAAAATGACGAGGGCGGGTGCCTCTTCTCGACGCTCGTTTACTTCTTCAGAAGTATTGTTGCCGCAGGGTAAGATCGAACTCGTCGCCACTGTAAAGTCTGTGGGTTGTATAGCGAAGTAATACACAGACTACAAGAGTAACTTAAACAGGACTTTACTATTCGAAGGTCAGGGCGAATCTGCCCAATAAATCCTGACACAGCACTTATATACTGGTGTGGTCACCGTCGGTATTACAGTATACAGCAGCCAAGATAAAGTAGTGCCACACCTTAAATAGTTCTCTTAAAGATGAACGGTTACATACGATAGTTCTCTTAAAGGTAGAACAGTTACATACACTACATAGGTCAGTTGACGTTGCTGTTGGGATGACCACGGTTCGGCGGTCTTGGCCATGGCGAAGGTGAGCGGTTTATGGTCCACAATGGCGGTGAAGGGACGTCCTTCGAGGAGGAAGCGAAAATGGCGGATGGCCAGAAAAAGAGCGAGCAACTCCCGGTCGAAAGTGCTATACGCTCTCTCGTTCCGCCGTAGTTGACGGCTGAAAAATGCCAATGGCTGCCACGTCCCGTTCACCCACTGCTCTTGCACGGCGCCGATTGCGTAGTCTGACGCGTCGGTGGTGAGGGCGATGGTGGCTCCTGGCAGTGGGTGCGCCAGCATAGTCGCATTGGCCAAGGCGCTTTTGGTGTCAGCGAACGTCCGGGCCATGTCATCCATCCAGTCTACCTTATCTTTGCCAGTCTTGCCCTTAAGGGCCTCGTACAGGGGCTGCATGAGTAGTGCTGCCTTAGGCACGAAACAGTGGTAAAAGTTTACCATGCCTAGGAATTCCTGCAGGGCCCTAATGGTTTGCGGGCGTGGAAAGGATGTCACCGCCTCTACCTTCGCTTGTAAAGGAACCGCTCGCTCTGAAGCGATGCGATGCCCCAGGAAATCAATTTGTTGCAGGCCAAACTGACACTTGGCCAGGTTGATAATCAGGCCATGTTGGCTGAGACATCAAAAGAGGGTGCGTAGGTGACAGATGTGTTCTTCTTTATTGGGACTGGCAATGAGAATATCGTCCAGGTAGACGAAGAGGAACTTGAGGTCCCGCAGCACGGAGTCTATCAGGCGTTGGAAAGCCTGGGCGGCGTTCTTCAGCCCAAACGGCATTCTTAAAAACTCGAAAAGGCCGAATGGGGTGATGACTGCGGTCTTCTGGACGTCTTGGGGATGAACGGGGATCTGGTGGTAGCCCGGACGAGGTTGACTTTCGAGATGACAGTGTTCCCTGCCAAATGGGCGGAGAAATCCTGGATGTGGGGGATCGGGTACCGATCAGGAGTGGTGGCATCGTTTAGGCGTCGATAGTCGCTGCATGGCCGCCATCCACCGCCAGGCTTCGGGACGATGTGGAGGGGTGACGACCAGGGACTATTCAATGAGCGAATAATCCCTAACCGTTCCATGGTCGCGAACTCCGCTTTTGCGACCGCCAGCTTGCCAGGTTCCAGGCGCTGGGCCCGCGCGTAGACTGGGGGGCCGTTGGTGGTGATGTGGTGTTCCACACCGTGTTTCATGGCTGTGGAGGAGAACGTGGGTCTGGTCAGGTCGGGGAATTCGCCTAGCAGGCGAGCGAACTCATCCGGAGCCGGAAAAGCACAGGCGACGGTGCGTGACGTAGTGTTACTGCGGTAACAAGGGATAGAATGAAAAGTTGCCGCGTTGACCAACTGCCGGTTCCGCACGTCGACCAGGAGGCTGTTGGCGCACAGGAAATCTGCGCCGAGAATGGGTTGCGAAACCTTGGCCGTAACAAAGTCCCAGTAAAAGCGTTGGCCCCCGAAACCCAACTGCACCCGCCGTCTGCCGAAGGTCCGAATTGCTCCGCCATTGGCCGCTTCAAGGGCGAGGCCGTGAATCCCGGTCTGCACATCGAGGGCGGATGCGGGTAATATGCTGCACTGCGCTCCGGTGTCGCACAGAAAACGACGACCGGAGAGAGTATCGGTGATAAACAGCAACTTGCCCGCATTGCCGATCGCCATCGCAGCCGCGGGGCGTCTGTTAGACCCATTCCTCGGTGTTCGCAGTTGTTTTCTTTTTTGGGGGAAGCTGCAGGGAGGGCGGCAACGTCTCGCTTTCACGCCGAACTGCGCGTGGTAGAAACACAGCCCAGCAGGCTGACGAGCTGGGGCGCCGTCTGTGGGGGATGGGCGCCTCGTGGCGGTGCAATACTGCTGAGTAACAGCGAAAATTTTGTCCGCCTCTGCCGCGAGTGCTGCGCTGTCCTCAACTTCGGATCTGGCCAGGGCGGCTTGCACCTTCTCCGGTAGTTGGCTGAGGAATATTTCCCGGAATAGGAAGCATTCCGGTTCGGAGCCAAGGAGTGTGAGCATTTGGCTCATTAACTCCGAAGGCTTGGAGTCCCCGAGCCCGGGCATAGCGAGCAATTGACGGGCGCGCTCCGCCTTAATGAGCCCGAAAACTTGCAGCAACCGCACCTTGAGGGTTTCATTCTTGCGCTCCGCCGGAGGGTTCTCGAGGAGGCTGACGAGGGCGGAGACCACATAGAGATATTTCGTCTGATCTGCAACGATGTCCCTCAGGGCGAATTGGGCCTCGACCTGAATGAACCACGAAGTTGCTTGCTGCTCCCAGAACTGCGGTAGCTTCAGCGAAACGACATTGGCCTCCATGCTGTGTCCTTTTTGCGAAAAACGTTCACAAAAGATGGGGTCACCAATGTAGGAATTGACGAATTCCTAACTAATAACTGAGTCGGTGCATTGCGTGAAAGCAGAGTTTGGTAAGTGGGAGAGTTCGGGCAAGTGGGAGGTGAGGGGGTGTTTTTGCTCTGTTTTGCTTCCCACTCTCAGACTAATCCAGCATTGCAGAAGCGGAGCAGCGACACAATTCAACCGGACAGGCCCCACAGACAGCATTCAAAAGGGAGGTTGGTAATCAGCTGGTTGGTAGGTCCTTTTCCTTCTCTTCTATACCTTTAAGTTGGTAAGTTCTATTAAATAGTGGTGTAATATATTTCGGGGCAGAGGGCCTTCATAACTAATAATAAGAAATTTAATTAATTACATAGATATGGGTGAACAGGTGATGTGTTACTGTTGCGAAATGTGGGAGCTGGTGGACCCCATTGAGGCTCATGGTGATTACATTTGCGATAAGTGTTTGCTGCTAGAGGAACTCAGGCTCCGTGTTAAAGAGCTTGAGACTGAGCTTCAGACACTGCGACACATCAGGGAGGGGGAGAAGTTCCTGGACTCTATGTTTCAGGAGGTAGTCACACCTATGAAATTAATTAATGCAGATGTAGTCTGTAGTCAGGGACAGGACTGTGTGACTACAAGTGAGGCAGGTACAGGGATCCAGGAGGTAGTGTTGACAGAGACGCAGCCCTTGCTCTTGTCAAGCAGGTTCGAGGTTCTTACTCCCTGTGAGGGCGGGAGCGGGGACTGCAGGGAGGATGAGCAACCTGGCCACAGCACCGTGGAACAGGGGGCCATTCAAGTGGAGGGAGTAAAAAGAAATGTTGTAGTGGTAGGGGATAGTATCATTAGGGGGATAGATAGGGTTCGCTGCAGTCAAGAGCGGGAGTCCCGAAGGGTGTGTTGCCTGCCCGGTGCCAGGGTTAAGGACATCTCATCTGGGCTGGAAAGAAACTTGGAGTGGGAGGGGGAGGATCCAGTTGTCATGGTCCATGTTGGTACAAACGACGTAGATAGGACAAGGAAGAAGGTTCTGTTAAAGGAGTATGAGCAGCTAGGGGTCAAATTAAAAAACAGAACCTCAAGGGTAATAATCTCTGGATTATTACCTGAGCCACGAATGAATTTGGCTAGGATAAATAAAATTAAAGAGTTAAATGCGTGGCTCAAAGACTGGTGTGGGAAAAATGGGTTTTGCTTCTTGGGACACTGGCACCAGTAATGGGACAGGAGGGAACTTGGGATGGACTTCACTTGGCCAGTGCTGGGACTAGAGTACTGGCGAATCATATAACTAGGGCTGTAGAGAGGGCTTTAAACTAATTAGTGGGGGGGAGGTTTCTAGAGAGCAAATAATAAAAATGACAACGGAGAAGGTCATAGACTTAGGTAGCAGTGGGGCAATTAAAAAACAGAACGTGTCAGGAAGGGATAGAAGGTATGGAGTAAAAGGTAAAGTAGTAAAAGGGGAAAAAACAGGAACTAAGTGTCTCAAAACATATTTGAAAGTTCTTTACCTGAATGCACGTAGCATTCGTAACAAAATGGATGAGTTAACGGCACAAATAACTACATATGGGTATGATCTTGTGGCCATTACAGAAACATGGCTGCAGGATGACCATGACTGGGAATTAAACATGCCAGGTTATTTAACAATCAGGAAGGACAGGCAGGAAGGAAGGGGAGGTGGGGTGGCTATGTTAATAAAGGAAGGAATCACTATAATACAGAGAAATGATATTGGATCAAAGGAGCAGGATAGCGAAACAGTTTGGGTGGAGATAAGGAATAATAAGGGGAAAAAACACTAGTGGGTGTAGTCTATAGGCCTCCGAACAGTTGCAACTCTGTTGGACGGAGTATTAATCAGGAAATAGTTGAGGCTTGTAATAAGGGAACAGCTATAATTATGGGGGATTTTAACTATCATATTAACTGGACAAATCAAATTGGGCAGGGCAGCGTTGAGGATGAGCTCATTGAGTGTATTAGGGATGGGTTTCTTGAGCAGTATGTAACTAAACTGACCAGGGGGCAAGCAACCTTAGATTTGGTCCTGTGTAATGAGACAGGATTAATTAAAAATGTCCTAGTAAAGGATTCCCTTGGAATGAGTGACCATAACATGGTTGAATTCCATATTCAATTAGAGGGTGAGAAGATTGGATCGCAAACAAGCATGCTGAGCTTGAATAAAGGAGACTATGAAGGTATGAGAGTGGAATTGATTAGAGTGGACTGGGAAAATAGATTAAAGGGTAAGACGGTACATGATCAGTGGTGTACATTTAAGGAGTTATTTTACAACTTCCAAAAAATATATATTCCACTGAGGAAAAAAGGGTGTAAAAGAAAAGATAGCCATCCGTGGCTAAGTAAAGTAATTAAGGATAGTATCCGACTAAAAACAAGGGCATATAAGGTAGCCAAATCTAGTGGGAGGATAGAAGATTGGGAAGCCTTTAAAAGACAGCAAAAAATAACTAAAAGATTGATTAAGAAAGGGAAGATAGATTATGAAAGTAAATTACCAAAAAGTATAAAAACAGATTGCAAAAGTTTCAATAGTTATATAAAAAGAAAAAGGGTGGCTAAAGTAAATGTTCGTCCCTTAGAGGATGAGACCGGGAAATTAATGGTGGGAAACATGGAGATGGCAAAAACGCTGAACAAATATTTTGTATCAGTCTTTACGGTAGAGGATACTAAGAATATCCCAACACTGGACAAACAGGGGGCTCTAGGGGGGGAGGAGCTAAATACGATTAAAATCACTAAGGAAGCGGTACTTGGTAAAATAATGGGACTCAAGCCGGATAAATCCCCTGGACCTGATGGCTTACATCCTAGGGTCTTGAGGGAAGTGGCGGTAGGGATTGTGGATGCATTGGTAATAATTTTCCAAAACTCCCTGGACTCAGCAAAGGTCCCGGCAGATTGGAAAACTGCTAATGTAACACCCTTATTTAAAAAGGGTAGTAGGCAGAAGGCTGGAAACTATAGACCTGTTAGCCTAACATCTGTGGTTGGTAAAATGTTAGAGTCCATTATTAAGGAGACAGTAACGGGACATTTGGATAAACATAATTTAATAGGACAAACTCAGCATGGTTTCATGAAGGGGAAGTCATGTTTGACAAATTTGCTTGAGTTCTTTGAGGAAGTAACATACAGGGTGGATAAAGGGGAACCAATGGACGTAGTGTATTTAGACTTCCAAAAGGCATTTGACAAGGTGCCACACAAAAGATTATTGCTCAAGATAAAAAATCACGGGATTGGGGGTAATATTCTGGCATGGGTGGAGGATTGTCTCTCTAACAGAAAGCAGAGAGTTGGGATAAATGGTTCATTCTCAGACTGGCAATCAGTAACTAGTAGTGTTCCGCAGGGGTCAGTGCTGGGTCCCCAACTCTTTACAATCTATATTGACGATTTGGAGGAGGGGACCGAGTGTAACATATCAAAGTTTGCAGATGATACAAAGATGGGAGGGAAAGTAGTGAGTGAGGAGGACATAAAAAACCTGCAAAGGGACATAGATAGGCTAAGTAAGTGGGCAGAGATTTGGCAGATGGAATACAATACTGGAAAGTGTGAGGTTATGCACTTTGGCAGGAAAAATCATAGAGCAAGTTATAATCTTAATGGCAAGAAACTGGAAAGTACTGTAGTACAAAGGGATCTAGGGGTCCTGGTGTACGAAACTCAAAAAGTTAGTATGCAGGTGCAGCAAGTGATCAAGAAGGCCAATGGAATGTTGGCTTTTATTGCTAGGGGGATAGAATATAAAAACAGGGAGGTATTGCTGCAGTTGTACAAGGTATTGGTGAGACCGCACCTGGAATACTGCATACAGTTTTGGTGTCCATACTTAAGAAAATACATACTTGCGCTCGAGTCAGTACAAAGAAGGTTCACTCGGTTAATTCCGGGGATGAGGGGGTGGACATATGATGAGAGGTTGAGTAGATTGGGACTCTACTCATTGGAGTTCAGAAGAATGAGAGGCGATCTTATTGAAACATATAAGATTGTGAAGGGGCTTGATTGGGTGGATGCGGGGAGGATGTTCCCAATGATGGGTGAAACTAGAACTAGGGGACATAATCTTAGAATAAGGGGCTGCTCCTTCAAAACTGAGATGAGGAGAAACTTCTTCACTCAGAGGGTGGTAGGTTTGTGGAATTTGCTGCCCCAGAAAGCTGTGGTAGCTACATCATTAAATAAATTTAAAACAGAAATAGATAGCTTCCTAGAAGTAAAGGGAACTAAGGGTTATGGGGAGCGGGCAGGAAATTGGACATGAGTCTAGGTTCGGAATGGTCGTGGCCCTGTGGGTAGTGGAGCGGGCCCAGGGGCCGTGTAGCCTGGTTCTGCTCCTACTTCTTGTGTTCTAATTCAGTTAGATTTCAGGAGATGGTTTTATTGCTGTTCCTGGCTAGGGTGGAGATCGCCTTTACAGAAGGTAAGTACTGTAGAATATATAGGGATAGAGTGATCTCCTGGACGAGTTTCGATTGCCTAGATGGGTCGGAGAGGAATTTCCCAGATTTTTTCTCCCAAATTGGCCATTGTTTTTTTTTTTACCTATTTTTTTGCCTCTCCCGGGAGATCACATGGGTTCGGGTGGGATGGAGAGTGATAGTATATTTGAGGTTAGGATCAGATCAGCCATGATCTTATTGAATGGTGGAGCAGGCTCGAGGGGCCGATTGGCCTACTCCTGCTCTTATTTCTTATGTTCTTATGTTCTTTAGGTCGACTCAGGAGATCAAACCAAACAGGTCTTTAATGTAAAACTAAACGAGTTCAAACAGTTTGATGAGATCAATACAGGAGAACCACGAAACAGGTCTTAACAAGATGGAGCTTCCATGAGGACTGCCTGGGCAGTCACGTGGTTTGCGACATGACGTCATTGCGTTTGCCCGCATTTTCCCGCGCTCTTAAAGGGGCCATGCCCCGTGCATACCAACACTATATACAAAACGAAGTAATGTCTAACACAATGGTACAGGTTTAGGCTGGTGTTAGAACATCGTTAAAGGGAATTATG
This sequence comes from Somniosus microcephalus, assembly GCF_052327205.1. Classification (NCBI taxonomy): domain Eukaryota; kingdom Metazoa; phylum Chordata; class Chondrichthyes; order Squaliformes; family Somniosidae; genus Somniosus; species Somniosus microcephalus. The sequence continues at coordinate 71,131,228 of NC_140991.1, forward strand.
TACAGTTGCCCAGAGTCATTCAGTGGCTCAGCCACAGTTTTTCATTTTCATGTTTCTTCACAAAAGGAAATTGAGCTTCTGGATGGAGATCAAGCCATTGAAAAGTTGCAGACACTCAAGAAGATAAACAAACATCAAAAAGAACTTATACAGGGGTAAGTGACCTAGAATGATATGTGATGCATGCAGCTCAGTAGCGCAACACATTGGAGCCTCAGCATTTCACTATTTTCTTCTACATAGCATGTAGCTATTTTTAGCCATATTGCTGTGTTGACTAACAAGCATAGACCAAGGGCTTTCTCAGAAAGAGTAAGAATTATCAGAGGGAGATGTAGTGTATGTGCTTTAAGTCAGAACTACCTTTTACAGCTCCTGTATACTGTAGTACCGGCAGTAACCACACCGGTATATAAGCTGTGCGCATGCCTCTGTATCCCAGTCTAGAAATTACCCTCCTCCAGTAAAGACCTGTTATTTGTTTATGTACAGCATCCGTGTAATTATTTATCCACTGAACCACGGATCTAACAGTGGCGACAAGTGTTGATGCGAATCTACCTGCAACATAAAAAAAAAATAGTCGAGTCCAGGAACACGGGCGTCGACCGCGAGCAACCGCCCAGCAGTCAGGCAGAGATCCAACTTCGCTGGGGAGGCTGTGGAGAGCCGGGCTTGGTTCCCCAGCCACAACGAACAGTAAGAGACCGACGACAGGTCCAGAGCAGACCCTTCCCGAGCAGTGGCGGCTGCAGCCGACCGACGGCAGAGAGAGAGAGCCGGGCAGCGTCGACGGGGTAAGAAAGAGGGTGAAGAGAGCAGGGCGCAGCCGGGGGTTGATCACCGAGCGGCGTCGAGGAAAAATACTGCAAACCGGAGAGAGAGAGGGTAAGAAACAGCCGGGTTCTAGACTGAGCGGTGTCGACAAATATCAAAAGAACGCGCAGAGCACAGCCAGGGATCACGGGCTGATCAGGGTCCGTGGGGCGAAGCAAGGGGAGACGCCATTGAGCCGCGGAGAAGCAGGGAGAGCGCGGGAGGCGCCATTGAGCCGCAGAGAAGCAGGGAGAGCGCGGGAGGCGCCATTGAGCCGCGGAGAAGAAGGAAGAGCACGGGTGATGCCATTTTGCGAAGCCGCAGCGGAGAAGACGGGCGGGCACGGGAAGGAAGGAAAGCGCGGGAGACGCCATTTTGTGCCAGCGGAGAAGAAGGGGAAGCGCGGGAGGCGCCATTGGGGATAGTTAATGCACAACCAAGGATGCCGAAGAGTGGCAGTATCTCTACATTCGACAATGAAGTCAAAGATTGGGCGACATATGTGGAACGTATTGAGGTGTACTGCAGGGCGAATGAAGTGCCAGATGTTAATAAAGCACTGGTTCTGTTAAATTCCATGGGTGCAAAAACTTATGGGTTACTGCGAAATCTAATAACCCCAGAGAAGCCGGTAAACAAGAATTTTGAAAGCATAGTAAAAATCCTACAGGACCACTTAAACCCCACACCGCTGCTGATAGCAGAACGGTTTAAGTTCCATAAAAGGAACCAACACAAAGACGAAAGCAATGCTGAGTACCTAACAGAACTGCGCAAGCTATCGAAACACTGCCAGTTTGGAGCGGGACTAGCAGACACGTTAAGGGACAAGTTTGTGTGTGGGCTACAAAGTGAAGGAACCCAGAAACGGCTTCTATCAGAAAAGGACCTTACGCTGGACAAAGCTTTCAATATGGCAGTATCACACGAAGCAGCCGCAGGGGGCGCTGCAGAGATACAACGGAGACCGCAAGAATACAGCACCAACGAAATGACCTATGGAACAGGGAAGTGCTATCGCTGCGGCAGAACAACACATGACCAGAAAGATTGTTGGTTCAAGGACCAAGTGTGCAGACAGTGTGGGAAAGCAGGACACATAGCAAGAGTCTGCAGGTCTGGGAAGAAAACCAACAGTAAGAAATCTCCACAGGAGAAGTACAAAAAGGTACACCAGGTGATGGACAGTGGTTCCGACGAACAGAAAAGTGACACAGACTCTGGAAGCAAGGAGCTGGGTTGTCTGAAACTACATAATGTAACCGAAATGGAGGATCACCAGACTATCTGGGTTACACTCAAGATAGACGGAGTCCAAGTGGAAATGGAATTGGACACAGGGTCAGCTCTAACAGTCATAAATCAAAGAGACTACAAGCGGCTATTTTCACACATACCCTTGAAAGCTACAGAGATTGTCTTGAAGATGTATACGGGGCAAAAAGTCTACCCCAAAGGAAAAATAAGGGTGAAAGTGACATATAAAGGTCAGGAAATACCTAAAATGGATATATATGTATTGCCAAATGGAGGACCACCACTGCTAGGACGTGAATGGATCTGGAAGATACATTTAGATTGGCATTCCATACAGGCACTGAAGGTGGACGCCAAAAAGGATGACGACGTCACACCTGGACGACTGTCAAAAATGCTAACTGACGCAAAAGAAGTGTTCCAGGAGGGACTAGGAACACTAAAAGGAATAACAGCAACAATTAAAATAGAGGATAATGCAAGCCCAAAGTTTCTGAAGGCCAGACCAGCAGCACCTATATTTCCTAAGGAGGCTGAAGGGATGTAACCTGTCACCCCTGATCCTCTCTAACTTTTACCGCTGCACAATAGAGAGCATCCTGACGAACTGTATCACAGTATGGTATGGCAGCTGTAGCTACTATGACCGGAAAGCCCTGCAGCGGGTAGTCAAAACTGCCCAACGCATTACCGGCACCCGGCTACCGACCATAGAGCACATATACCAGAAACGCTGTTTACGGAGGTCACGGACCATCATCAAAGACCCAGCCACAGTCTGTTCGCCCTCCTGCCATCTGGGAGACGCTACAGATGCATTCGCACCCATACGACCAGATTTAGGAACAGCTTCTTTCCCAGGGCTGTCATCCTACTGAACTCCACAAATAAACTCTAAAGCCTGCACATCTGTCAATGCACTTTATTATGGTTATGTTTATGTTAAAGTATTACAAGCCAAATGTATGTTGAATGTTTAAATGTCTTAATCTAAACGTAAACTCTCGGGAGCCGCAAGCCTACATTTCGTTGTACTGCACCTGTGCACTAACAATGACAATCAAGTTGATTATTATTATTATTATTATTATGCGATCAGACCAGCGGTTCAAGCAGAGCTGGAAGGGTTGGAACATTCAGGAGTACTGTCCAAAGTGGACTGGAGCGAGTGGGTTACACTCCTGTAATGAAGAGGTCGTTGAGTAATACGCCTGGGGAACCAAAGAAGGTCCGCATCTGTGGGGATTTTAAGGTGACAGTGAACCCAGTCCTTCACACAGTGCAATATCCGCTTCCACGAATTGAGGATATTTTCGCCTCGCTATCTGGTGGTAAACACTTCACCAAAATTGATCTAGCCCAGGCGTACTTGCAAATGGAGGTAGAAGAAGCTTCGAAACATTACCTTACGATCAACACCCATAAAGGTCTCTATCAATACAACCGGTTGGTGTTTGGAGTAGCCTCAGCTCCGGCTATCTGGCAAAGGGCAATGGATCAGGTCCAGCAAGGGATTCCAGGGACCCAGTGTTATTTGGACGACATCTTGGTCACGGGCGAAAATGACGGTGATCACCTCGCTAACTTGGAGAAGGTGCTCGCCAGATTAATGGAATATGGGCTACGAGCTAATCGCCACAAGTGCGAGTTTTTCCAGAAACAGATCTCGTATTGCGGCCACGTCATCGATGAAGAGGGGTTACATAAGTCCCCTGACAAGATTGAGGCAGTAGTCAAGGCTCCAGCACCGGAAAATGTGTCACAACTGAGGTCGTTCCTCGGGCTGGTAAACTATTACCACAAGTTCTTACCAAATTTGTCTACGGTATTACACCCACTGAACGCCCTACTGCAAACAGGGGTACCATGGAAGTGGGATGACGGACGTAGACGAGCTTTCCAGAAGTGTAAAGAATTGATCACATCAAAAGAGGTGTTGGCCCATTTCAACCCAGCACTACCAATTCGTTTGGCATGTGATGCATCACCCTACGGCATTGGAGCGGTGCTGTTGCACAAATTCCCAGACGGGTTGGAGAGGCCAGTAGCCTTTGCGTCTCGGTCACTAACCTCAGCCAAGCGCAACTACGCCCAGATTGACAGGGAGGCCCTCAGCCTAGTATGGGGAGTAAAAAAATCCAACCATTATCTGCGTGGGCAGAAGTTCACCTTGCTGACTGACCACCAACCACTTGTCTCCATCTTTAATCCTAAGAAGGGCGTGCCAGTAATGACTGCACAGCGGTTACAAAGATGGTCCCTGTTTCTAGGGGCGAATCAATATGAAATAGAATATAAAGGCACGAAACAGCATGGGAACGCTGATGGGCTATCGCGCCTGCCACTGCCTACGGTGGAGGAAGCACCAGCAGTGGACCCTATCGAGATATTTTATTCGTCGATAATTGAACGATTGCCAGTAACAAACGCGGATATAGAGAAGGAGACCCGCAATGATCCGACGCTGTCACGGGTATATGAATTGACGGTGAGGGGATGGCCAACACATGGCAACTCACTGTTGCCAGCATTCTCATCCAGAAGAGAACAGCTGTCAGTATGCCAGGGGACAGTGATGTGTGGATCCAGAGTGGTGATTCCACCCAAGCTAAGGGAGAGAGTGCTAAAGGAGCTACATGAAGGTCATCTGGGGGGAGTGAAAATGAAAAGCCTTGCTAGGGCTTATGTGTGGTGGCCGGGAATCGATCAACAAATCGAAGACCTAACTAAGAGCTGCTTAGGATGCCAGAAGGTCCAAAAAGCACCACCACATGCCCCTCTACACCCATGGGAGTGGCCCTCCTCTCCATGGCAACGGGTGCACATTGATTTCGCTGGTCCATTCATGGACTCAATGTTCTTAATAGCAGTGGATGCTCATTCAAAGTGGCCTGAGGTGATAAAGATGTCTTCAACCACTACAGAGAAAATGATTGCAGTCCTACGGACCATATTTGCCAGAAACGGTTTGCCAGAGCAGATCTGCTCTGATAATGGACCACAGTTTGTGGCCGACGAGTTCCAAAAATTCATGAAAAGGAATGGGGTAAGGCATTACACATCCTCCCCGTATCATCCAGCCACCAATGGATTGGCTGAGAGGTTCGTACAAACCTTTAAGAAGGCGATAAAGGCCATGTGCGACGAGGAAATTCCACTACAGCATAAGATGGACAATTTCTTATTAGCCTACCGAAACACGACACATGCAGTTACCAACCAGACCCCGGCCATGATGTTCTTTATCCGAAGGTTGAGATCTCATCTGGACTTGCTCAGACCAAATGTGCGAAGAAATGTTGAGGACAAACAATTCCAGCACATCAACGAGAAGCCGACAAGGAGCTTCAATGTAGGGCAACCAGTCTTGGCCCGTGACTATCGAACAGAGAAGTGGCAACCCGGAACGATATGTACAAGGCAGGGGCCATTAATGTACACAGTGGATGTCGGGGAGAACATTGTGAGACGCCACGTCGATCAGATCTTAGCGTCACAGGAAGGCGTCAACCCCATGTCTCGAGTGCCTGGGGATGAACCCGAAATACCGGTAGCATCTACTTCAGACCCAGTAGCAGTGGAACCCGATGAACTACCCGATGAAAAGGGGTCAGAATCGCCTCTGCACCAAGAATAAGAACCTCCGGAAAGGCGCTATCCCGAAAGGGTCAGGAAGCCGCCCCAAAGACTGAATCTATCAATGGACTTTGGTTATTGAATGTACATGTAAAAATGTAATTGTTATTTGAATATTAAGGGGGGTATTATTAATCTAAAAAGGGAGGAATTGTAGTGTATGTGCTTTAAGTCAGAACTACTTTTTACAGCTCCTGTATACTGTAGTACCGGCAGTAACCACACCGGTATATAAGCTGTGCGCATGCCTCTGTACCCCAGTCTAGAAATTACCCTCCTCCAGTAAAGACCTGTTATTTGTTTATGTACAGCATCCGTGTAATTATTTATCCACTGAACCACGGATCTAACAGGAGAGGTACTCCAAACCAGTCAACAGGCTTCCTTGTGGCAGAGAAGCACCTTTGGCAAAGATGTGGAAACAGTTACCCACATTCTTGAACATGTATAATTTCAACATGAGTTCAATTTTCAATTCTATTGCCCAGAAATTCGTGTTTGCCACGAAAGTTGCTGTTGTCACTGGCAACTGGAGTTAACGGCCGCTCAAAATGGCTGCAATGCTTAGGAGAATAAATTCGGCTGGGGGGCTGGAGATTGGTGGTGCAGCACTAACTTTCTGAGCAACGCCCTCCTGGTGGCGTTAGTAGAGACCTCCGGGGTGAAGTTCCCGCCCTGAAGTGGAGTTTGAGCTTCGCACAGCCTCTGGGAGCGAGGCTGTGGAGCTCACAAGGAATTGCGGGCAATTAAAAGGGCTATGAATTAAAGGGGCAATGCACTCAGAACTAATACAAATTAAAATACAGTGAAAAATGCAGTTTTCAGCCCTTAGTGCCTTTCAAAAAAAAATTAATATTAAAAAGAAGTCCCAAATGTGATTATTCAGCTCTTAAAGCTGAATTCTCTTCCGAACCTCAAAAAATGGGAAAACTGCTTCAGCACTAACACAAATGGCTCAGCAAGCCATGGAAGGGGCACCCAGGGTCTCACACGCTGCACTCCAGCTTTGTGCAGCGGGTCAACACTGCAAGACAGGTCCTCTACCAACAGGAGCCAGGAGGTCCTCCATAAAGAAAGATGTGGGACTACATCACTGAGACCATCGTTACCAGCATCAGCTGGCTCCAGTGCCCAAAGAAGCTTCATGACCTCAGACCACTGGTTAAGGTCAGTGAATGCATCTTCAAAAGCCATCTCCTACCGCTGCACCACTAGCCGCACACAGTGCTCAATGCACGACCCCCACCCCCAATTACTCACCTACCAACAATCTGCACCAATCACGAGGCACATCTCCCATTCCTAGCCTCACCTCACCCCCTTGGAGGAGACAGTGCAGGCCATTCTTGGCAGGGACATGGCTGAGCCCTTGGCCAGCGGCAGGGCTGAAAGGATAAAAGATGCTGATATCCTCATACATTATTCTCCTTCTGGCATGCACCTCTTGCTTTCCCGTCCTCCTGTCACCACAACTCCACCCTTGTGCCTTCATCATTTCACACACCCAAGAAATGCAGTCTGCCCAACCAGTGGTTGACCAAGAAGAGGGAGAGAAGAGTGAAGAAGGAGAAGAAGAAGAAACACTGTCACTTAATTTGACACTCCCAGCCACCAGCCCCTCAAGGTCGACTGCGTGACATCAGTAGGATAGGCAAAGGCACACACAAGACAGTCACTAAGAGAATGCATACGGGTGATGAATTGATTTCTTGATGACATATTGGATGGATAGATGTATAAAGTTGGATTGGAAGGTTTGCCTTGTGGTGGCTTTTATTTCCACATTGTGGCCAAGAGGACACTGTGATGATCAGTAATAGATGGAAGGTAAGGTGTGGGACAAATGTGGAAAGGGGAATTGGGGTTGTGGTCACTGGTACCGCAGACAGATGATTCCATCCTGGATATCCTGGTCAGAAAGTGGCTGTCTGGGTTGCATCCTTCCTTCTGCTGTCTCCTCTTCAGCCGCTTCCTCCTCTTCAGCTTCTTCCTCTTCTGTGTCTTCCTCTTCCCTCTGCGAGTGGATGCTGTAAATCTGAAATGACAGCAAAAAATGCTGGAAATACTCAGCTGGTCAGGCAGCATCTCAACCTGAGATGTGAACTCTGTTTCTCTCTCCATGGATGTTACCTGACCTGCTGAGTATTTGCAGCATTTTCTGTCTTCTCCGAGGCCTTCCTTTACTATCCAAGGCCTTGCAAGCATCCAGCAGCACTCCCTTCACACTTAAGAAACTTTCACCATCTATTGGAGCAAGCCACTACTTCAATAAAATCAAAAAAGCCAGTACAAAAGCTTAAATCCAAACTTACCTGAATGATGTGTATGTCCCTTTAATAGGTGCTGACATCGCCATTGTCAGCCTGCTTACATGCCAGGTTTAGCGCTAGGGTCAAAGTTCGGAGTGGTGACATTAAGTCAGTGTTGCATGCTGATTTACATCACCGCGCAGCCATTTTTTTCCAGGGGGCTGCCAGTTACCGGCAGCGCAAACAGAGGGAAGAAAATGGCGACCGCGGCGGGACCCGCCACCAGCTGGTGAAAGAGTGGCGGCCACCATTTTTTCGCCATTTCATGGCACTACAGAGTGGTGGTAAGTAGACGAATTTCTAGCCCTAAAGCTCTTTATCAAGATCAGCTATATAAGAAAGAACAGGATAATCCAGATTCATATAGGACCTTGGATTTAAAGTAGGGTATAGTGGGGCAGTGATTTAACATCTCAAACAGTGAATCTTTTCCAGTTTATTTTAGGAAAGAGTGCCATGAGGTCCTCAATATCAGCTATATATCCTTCATAGCACATCTAAGCCTAAAAGTATCTTATGCATGAGGATTTAACAGTTTTTATAGTGCACATAGTAAGGCTGATAATTGTTGGTTTGATTTGTTTAAATTTAAAGCTTTTCATTTTCAAGGAAACAGATATAAAGATATGGAAAGAATATCATGAGACGCATTGACACTTCATGAAATCCTGTGTTTTGCAGACCCAGCACTAAGCGGCGGGTCATGCAATTATGCTAGTTAAGAGGGTGTTTAAAACAATTTAATCACCATTTTACCAGGTACAAAGCATTTTCCCAAGTTTTCCACGAGGTTCCCGTCACTCGGGGATCACGCCAGGTAAGTATGTCGGGTTCTGACAGATTATTTCTGTCATCTCAACCTCACCTGCTATCTATTCCATCAGCATCAGTGCTCTTGAAAAAAGTCTCACCTTGGTCCTCAGAATCCCAACACGATCAGCCCCAAGAGGAATTCCTAGAGTGTATACGGGATGGTTTCCTGGACCAATATGTCGAGGAACCAACTAGAAATCAAGCCATCTTAGACTGGGTATTATGTAATGAGAAAGGATTAATTAGCAATCTTGTTGTGCGAGGCCCCTTGGGGAGGAGCGATCATAATATGATAGAATTCTTCATTAAGATGGAGAGTGAAGTAGTTGATTCAGAGACTTGGGTACTGAATTTAAATAAAGGAAACTATGATGGTATGAGGCACGAGCTGGCTAGGATGGATTGGGGAATGTTACTTAAAGGGTTGACGGTGAATAGGCAATGGCAAACATTTAAAGATCGCATGGCTGAATTACAGAATTTGTTCATCCCTGATTGGCATAAAAATAAAACAAAAACGGTGGCACAACCGTGGCTAACAAGGGAAATTAGGGATAGCATAAGATCCAAGGACAGGACATAAAAATTGGCCAGAAAAGGCAGCAAACCTGAGGATTGGGAGCAGTTTAAGATTCAGCAAAGGAGGACAAAGGGATTAATTAAGAGGGGGAAAATAGAGTATGAGAGTAAGCTTGCAGGGAACAAAAAACTGACTGTAAAAGCTTCTATAGATATGTGAAGAGAAAAAGATTGGTAAAGTCAAGCGTAGGTCCCTTGCAGTCAGAATCAGGGGAATTTATAATGGGGAACAAAAACATGGCAGACCAATTAAATACATACTTTGGTTCTGTCTTCACAAAGGAGGACACAAATAAACTCCCAGAGATGTCGGGGAACATAGGGTCTAATGAGAGGGAGAAACTGAATGAAATCAGTATTTGTAGGGAAATGGTGTTAGGGAAATTGATGGGATTGAAGGCCGATAAATCCCCAGGGCCTGATAATCTACATCCTAGGGTACTTAAGCAAGTGGCCCTAGAAATAGTAGATGCATTGCTGGTCATCTTCCAAAATTCTATAGACTCTGGAACAGTTCCCATGGATTGGAGGGTAGCTAATGTTACCCCACTATTTAAAAAAGGTGGTGGAGAAAAAATGGGGAATTATAGACTGGTAAGCCTGACATCAGTCGTGGGGAAAATGCTAGAGTCCATTATAAAAGATGTAATAGCAGAGCACTTGGATAACAGTGACAGGATCGGACAAAGTCAACATGGATTTACAAAAGGTAAATCATACTTGACTAATCTACTGGAATTTTTTGAGGATGTAACTGGTAGAATAGATAAGGGAGAACCAGTGGATGTGGTGTATTTGGGCTTTCAGAAGGCTTTCGATAAGGTCCCGCATAAGAGACTAGCACGCAAAGTTAAAGCACATGGGATTGGGGGTAAGGTACTAACTTGGATAGAAAACTGGTTGGCAGACAGGAAGCAAAGAGTTGGAATAAACGGGCCTTTTTCCGAGTGGGAGGCAATGACTAGTGGGGTACCGCAGGGATCAGTGCTAGGACCCGTTATTCACAATATATATTAATGATCTAGACGAGGGAACTAGATATAATATCTCCAAGTTTGCAGACGACTCAAAGCTGGGTGGGCGTGTGTGCTGTGAGGAGGATGCAGAGAAACTCCAGTACATTTTGGACAGGTTGGGCGATTGGGCAGATGCATGGCAGATGCAGTATAATGTGGATAAATGCGAGGTTATCCACTTTGGTGGCAAAAACAGGAAGGCAGATAATTATCTGAATGGCAATAGATTGGGAAAAGGGGAAGTGCAACAAGACCTGGGTGTCCTTGTGCACCAGTCGCTGAAGGTAAGCATGCAGGTGCAGCAGGCGGTTAAGAAGGCAAATGGTACGCTGGCCTTCATAGTGAGAGGATTCGAGTACAGGAGCAAGGATGTCTTGCTGCAGTTGTACAGGGCCTTAGTGAGACCACACCTTGAGTATTGTGTGCAGTTTTGGTCACCTTATCTGAGGAAGGATATTCTTGCCATGGAGGGAGTGCAGCGAAGATTCACCAGACTGATACCTGGGATGGCAGGAATGACATATGAAGAGAGATTGGGTCGATTAGGCTTATATTTGCTAGAGTTTAGAAGAATGAGAGGGGATCTCATTGAAACTTATAAAATTCTAACAGGACTAGACAGACTAGATGCAGGAAGGCTGTTCCCGATGGCGGGGGAGTCCAGAACCAGGGGTCACAGTCTAAGGATAAGGGGTAAACCATTTAGGACTGAGATGAGGAGGAATTTCTTCACCGAGAGTGGTGGACCTGTGGAATTCTCTACCACAGAAGACAGTTGAGGCCAATTCATTAAATATATTCAAGAAGGAGTTAGATATATTTCTTAAGGCTAAGGGGATCAAGGGATATTGAGAGAAAGCAGGGACAGGGTACTGAATTTGGATGATCAGCCATGATCGCATTGAATGGCAGAGCAGGCTCGAGGGGCCGAATGGCCTACTCCTGTTCCTATCTTCTATGTTTCTATGTAACACCAGCAGCACCGGGCACACCAGCAGCACCAACATCCACACCAACCTTCTCCGCAATCAACTGATGCTGCTCTGGACACAGGGCATCATCACCCATGCACATTGCTGCCCGTGACGCCAGCGATGGACTCACCATGTCCAGATTTGCTTCACTTAACACTGTACACCCTGGGTGCCACATGATGTACCAGGTTGTCACCACCCCACACCAGCACCATAAAGCATCCCCACAATGTCCAAGCCATTCCTTTCACACTCATCACCATTGGTGAGGGGGGCAGGGAACGTTATTTCTCACCATTCAGTGCAACTCACTAAGCCACTTCCAAAGGTGCACACAAATCTGTCCAAGAACGCAAAGGGCTAGAAAAAGGTTGCTTTGTGCCTCTCGTTAGAGCCCCCAGGGGGCGCAAATGTCCTAGCGCCCGGGTGCAGCGCCACTGACGTCTCCCGCGAAATTCAGCAGGAGGTAAATGGTGGTGGTAGCCGGTAGCGCCCTGCTCCGCTGCGCCAACGATGATGACGTCATCGCCGTGCGCAGTGCCTCATTTGCGCCCCAGCCGCAAACTTCCCTTGCGCCCCCTGACCTATTGCCTATGTGCAACAGGATCAGGGGGTGGTTTTGCAGCAGCGGTAGCGGGAGGTGGTGTAATTTAAAGGGCAGATGTCGGACGGCCATTTTTATTTTGGCCGACTGCCAGCAGCTGCCCCCTTTCATATTTGTATGCGGGGTGCCGGCCGTGATCGCTCAGCCCGGCACTCCTCTTCAGTGCCGGGCTGTTTCCACGGCACCCCGCTCCCCGGTGGTCCGGCAGGGCCCAGTAGCGCGCAGCGCTAGGCCCCTCCCCTTTAATCAGGGAGGAGGCATGCAATGATTTGGCGCTACTGCACGTAGCGCTGTGACATTGAGTAGCAGTGCCCCAAGCAGCAGGTGAAGCGCTTCCAGTAGCGCTCCACCTCCTTAGGGCGCTACATCTGAATTTACAGGGTAGGGATGCTAACTTTCTCAGGGTGCTAAAACTAGTGCCCCGGCGAGGTTAGCACCCCAAAATGGGCTATACCCAATTTTTCCCCCAAAGTGTTCAAAATAAAGATTTCAATGTTTCACAGAACATTACCAGAAACTTCACATGAACATTGGCTAAACCACCCAAGTGCCTACCCTTGTGTGCTGTTAGTTGGTATGCTTGCAGTCGGATGAGGGTGAATGTGAGAGGTGGCTAGTGAGATGGGGATGTGATAATGTAGATAGAGAGGAGTGGGTGGAGGTGCAAGGTAAGTTGGTGTGAGTAAAGATGTACAGGAGTAGGGTAGGGAAGACAGAGTGATGGGGATGTGATGAGTGGCACAGCAGGATGAGATTGAGTGTGGCTTGGCAGTAATGTTTCGTGATCTACTGAGATCATTGAAAGGTTTGCATCACTGCAGCCTGGTCCTCCTGATGACATCCCTGCTTGTGCCCTCCTGTGCAATGTGCAACCAGGCTGCGTTAGTCTCCTGGGAAGGTGTCTTGTGCCCATTGGAAGGGAAGAGAACCTCCCTGTGTGCTGTGACTCCCTCCATAAGCATATGAAGGGAGTCATGGGAGAGCCTGGGTGCAGCTGTGCACCTCTGTGCAATGCTTGTCAGTGTTTGCAGCACCTCAATGCTTCAGAACACTGACAGCACAACTGTCAATGTGGACATGGCCCCTTTAAGGAAACCGGCTGATGCCGCGTCATCAGATGACGTCATCAGACCCGCTTCCTTTTAGTTGGCTGGGAATCTCGCAGGGTGGGCTTAACAAGCCCCATCAAGGCAAAATCACTTGGAGGAGGCGGGATGAAGACAGGTGTGGAGTTTGAGGCCGCTGTCTGCTCCGGCCGCACCGGACCTGCCACGGCTGGTGAAATCACGGCCCAAGTGTGCACAGGGCTAATGCTGGAATTTAATCAGCTAAAACCACACAGCTTCCCACTGCTTGGATCGTGGCAGGCCTATTTCTCCAAGTTCCATTAATGAGCCACACTTGCTGGTCAATCATCAATGTTATTCTGAAATGTCTCAGACCAGCCTGGCTCAGATGTTGGATTACTAAGTCTACCACAGAGAGTTGACTTGGTTCTCAACTTCTATTGCCATGAGTATGATCTTGGAACCACCTCAAACCAAAGAGACCTAGCTTACCAAGGAGAATAGTCAAGAACTGATCAGAAAACTGAGAAGCGACGATTTGAACCCTGGCTAAGCAGATACCAGGAGATCCTCATGATCAGCGTGGTGAGCAGCGCAACTCACCATAAAATATGTGACTGTATTGCCACCATCTCTTGACCACAATATTGCATACACAGTATACCCCATCAAACAGTGCTTCTGCCAGTTGGAGGTGTAGAACTTCAGTTTGTCTCTTTGCCACCCAGTCATGGTACCCCTGGATATATGAGTGCATGTTCTTATAGCTAGACTCCAGGTAACACCTTCTAGTAGTTGTTGCCCAAAATCTTAGAGTGTCCTCATCAGCTATGCAATGATTATCTACCTTTCTTGTGACAGAATGACCTACACAGGGCAGCTTGCAATGTTCCAGCCGCCTTTTTTAGTGACTGATTGCTGTTCACATGCCACGGTGTCCCGGGAGCCAAAAGGTGTTTTCTGATGTGATGTAAATTGGCCACATTGCTGAAGAGGAATTGATTAATAACATTTTAGAAAATGCACTGCTTGAAAGGGTGGTCAAAACAGATTCAGTAATTACTTTCAAAAGGGAATTGGATAAATACTTGAAAGGGAAACATTTGCAGGGCTGTGGGGAATGGGCAGGGGAGTCGGATTAATTGGATAGCTCTTTCAAATAGCTGGCACAGGCATATGAGCCAAATAGCCTCCTTCTGTGCAGTATCATTCTATGATTCTATGAAAACGTAAACCTGGAAGGACATATGAATTAAACTAGAGGTGTTTGGAGAGATGCAGGATTATTTTACATAGTTTCTGGTTTTCTGGGAGAGACAGCACTAAACCAATCAGAAGTTCTGGGGATATAGATCCATGGCCCAGGAAAGTGGCAACGGCTGGAGTCAACCTGCCTACGATCTGCTATCTTTCAAGACAGCAACACAAGCCAGACCTCTGCCCTCCTCCCTCAGAGCACCATGCCGGTAGCACATAAGCAATACTAGGCTCCCCAGGTTCCAGAGACACAGCCATCAATAGCTCCCTCCCACATCCAAACTGCCATGACAGAAGAGGTATCTCAGTCCCATGAGCATTTTGTAGCACAAAAGTAATCAACCACCTTTCGCGATACTGGTCCTCACTTTGTGCTTAGGAGAAGCACTGGAATAGGAGAAAGAAGGATACGTTTAGCCACTCAAGGCAATTATGGTGTAAGGAATAAATAGGTCGGCTTTTGTTCACTTTGGAGTTTGTTGTGTGAAAAGATAATGTGGATGATTTTTTTATTCGTTCCTAGGATGTGGGCATTGCTGACAAGGCCAGCATTTATTGCCCATCCCTAATTGCTCTCGGAACGGTGGTGGTGAGCCACCTTCTTGAACCGCTGCAATCCTTGTGGTGAAGATAGTCCCACAGTGCTGTTAGGGAGGGAGTTTCAGGATTTTGACCCAGTAACAATGAAGGAACGGTGATATATTTCCAAGTCAGGATGGTGTGTAACTTCAAGGAGGGGAACTTGGAGGTGATGGTGTTCACATGCGCCTGCTGCCCTTGTCCTTCTAGGTGGTAGAGTTTGTGGGTTTGGGAGGTGCTGTCAAAGAAGCCTTGGCGAGTTGTTGCTGTGCAGCTTGTAGATGGTACACACTGCAGCCACGGAGCGCCGGTGGTGGAGGGAGTGAATGTTTAAGGTGGTGAATGGAGTGCCAATCAAACAGGCTATTTTGTCTTGGATGGTGTTGAGCTTTTGAGTGTTGTTGGAGCTGCACTTATGTAGGCAAGTGGAGAGTATTCCATCACACATCTGACTTGTGCCTTGTAGATGGTGGAAAGGCTTTGGGGAGTCAAGAGGTGAGACACTCGCACAGAATACCCAGCCTCTGACCGCTCTTGTAGCCACAGTATTTATGTGGCTGGTCCAGTTAAGTTTCTGGTCGATGGTGACCCCCAGGATATTGATGGTGGGGAATTCAGCGATAGTAATGCCGTTGAATGTCAAGGGGCTTTGGTTAGACTCTCGCTTGTTGGAGATAGTTATTGCCTGGCACTTGTGTGGTGTGAATGCTACTTGCCACTTATCAGCCCAAGCTTGAATGTTGTCCAGGTCTTGCTGCATGAGGGCATGAACTGCTTCATTATTTGAGGAGTTGCGAATGGAACTGAACACTGTGCAATCATCAGCGAACATCCCCACTTCTGACCTTATGATGGAGGGAAGGTCATCGATAAAGCAGCTGAAGATGGTTGGGCCTAGGACACTGCCCTAAGGAACTCCTGCAGCGATGTCCTGGAGCTGAGACCGCCAACAACCACAACCATCTTCCTTTGTGCTAGGTATGACTTTAGCCAGTGGAGAGTTTCCCCCCTGATTCCCATTGGCTTAAATTTTACTAGGGCTCCTTGATGTCAAGGGCAGTTACTCTCACCTCACCTCTGGAATTCAGCTCTTTTGTCCATGTTTGGACCAAGGCTGCAATGAGGTCTGGAGCCGAGTGATCCTGGCAGAACCCAAATTGAGCATCGGTGAGAAAGTTATTGGTGAGTAAGTGCCGCTTGATAGCACTGTCGACGACATCTTCCATCACTTTGCTGATGATTGTGTCATGCTGTGTTATTCATGGAAATTAGATTCATACAGAAAAGGTGTAATTATTTCATGCTAACTTATTCAAACACGAGATTGTTATTTGCATATGTTATCTTAAGGGGCCAGAAATTCAGGTCCCCACGGGCGAGTATGCGCTGGGTACTCACGCGTAGAGCCAACGAAAGCGCCAGTTTCGTGCATGCACTGCGCATGCGCGGAAAACCGGAACTTCCGTTCCCTTGAAAGAAGGGGTTCACAGGTCGAATGCGTGCGCCGGAGAGGCAGTGCGTACACCTGGAACTTCCGTTTTTTTTACAGGTTTCGTTGAGAGGGTAAGTCTCCAGCAACTACGCTTTTAAAAAGCAGTCGCAAGGCCTGCTTTTAACAAGGTAAGTGGTGAATTAAGTAAAATTAAATCATTTTTTCCACAGGTTTATTATTTTTAAATACTTTAAAGAAAGGTAAGTTTATTTTTAGCCCCGTTAAAAACTGCAATTAATTTTTCAAAAATTTAAATTATTGTTTAAAATAGTTATTTTATGTAATTTATAGTTATTTTTAAAATGTGATGTTTTTAAAAAATGTATTTAAAGTTTTAGTTATGTTGTGGGGCCGATCTCTATTTCATAGATTTGACAGGTCTTCCTGTCAAATCTATGAATAGAGATTCCCTGCTACGATTGGCTCTCCATGGCCCATGTAATCCCAGGGGACGCTTCGAACTAACTGCGCCCCTGGGATATGCAAGCACTGCGCGCCGGCAGTTAGAGGCGGCCCAGGATCGGAATCCCACGCGGCCCCACAGCACAACGGCCGGCGCGCTAGGTAAGTGCAGGTCGTGGGCTTGCACTCGCGGGAAGCCTCCGACCCGAATTTCTGGCCCCATGTTCTAGGATGGGTACCGAACTGAGAGATTGGTCCTTTATTTGAAGGTGGGGGAGAATGTTAAGGTAATGGGGACAAGGTAAACAGAAGAGAGGACTAGTGATGACTTGTGCTCTGATGCCTGTTGAAGTAGTCACTGAAGTATCCTCTAAGCGATTGTCATCCTGATGCTTTCCTCCATGTACTTCTGCCTCCAAAGCAGTCAGGACCAACTCTCTTGGAATACCTTTTTGCATGGTAAAATGCAAAACATAGCAGGCTACAACTGTGCAGGACACATGAGCTGGAGCATACTGCAGAGCCCTTCCAGACCTGTCAAAGTAGCGAGAGCACTCTTTTAAGACCCTGTTGGACCTCTCAAAGACCACTCTAGTAAAGATGTATGCCTCAACAGAAAATGCTGGAAATACTCAGCAGGCCAGGCAGCATCCGTGGAGAGAGAAACAGAGTTAACATTTCAGGTCTGGGACCCTTCATCAGAACTGGAAAAAGCTGGAAATGAACAGATATTAAGCAGTTGCAGAGACAATTTCAGACGGACTCAATATTGAGTTCAGCAATTTCAGATGGACTCAATATCGAGTTCAACAATTTCAGACGGACTCAATATCGAGTTCAACAATTTCAGACGGACTCAATATCGAGTTCAACAATTTCAGACGGACTCAATATCGAGTTCAACAATTTCAGACGGACTCAATATCGAGTTCAACAATTTCAGACGGACTCAATATTGAGTTCAACAATTTCAGACGGACTCAATATCGAGTTCAACAATTTCAGACGGACTCAATATCGAGTTCAAGAATTTCAGACGGATTCAATATCGAGTTCAACAATTTCAGATAATAATCCCTGCCCCCATTTTTCATGCTGTATGATTTTGCCATTCCCATTTGCAACAGTTTTACAGTATGTTCTTTCAATTCCTTCCTCCCCTCCTAACACCACGCCCCCCCCCCATCTCTGCACCTGCTTAATATCTGTTACATTTCCAGCTTTTTCCAGTTCTGATGAAGGGCCCCAGACCTGAAATGTTAACTCTGTTTCTCTCTCCACGGATGCTGCCTGGCCTGCTGAGTATTTCCAGCATTTTCTGTTGTTATTTCAGGTTTCCAGCATCCGCAGTATTTTGCTATTGTATTAGTGTTTGGTTCACTGCCACCTCTCTTCTAGGAATGCCCACCTTGAAGAAGTTCTGCTCTTCTCTCCGATGGGAGTTCCGTTTGTCTCTTCAACCTTGTTCATCTTCATTGCTTTCAGTTTCCCTTCTCGTGTTTGATCAGGTATCTGCCAAGACTCGGTTTCACAACCACATCTCTTTCCTCAGTAACTGTCTCTGGTTCAGAGTTATTCCACGTGGATGCCAACTAAACTTCCACCCTTCATTTTTCGGATCCACCCAGGATTACAAATATCTCCTCGATATTCATCGTTCCTCAAACTACTGCTCTCGCCGCATCTTGAGATCCACGCTCAACGCCATGCGGCACCACATGAACACTCTCGACCTCACCCTTCAGCAGCACCGACGCACTCTATCTCAAAGCTGTCCACAGTTCCATTTCATCCTTCGACTCATCCGACGCTTCAACAAAAAACTTTTTTTCTTCCTTTCTGATGTCAAGGATCGCAAGCTTCATCAACTCTTGGACACCAACGCCCCTCCAGAACCTTCTTCCCCGTTACTTTCCTCTGATCCCATCCCTTCTTCCAATCTCACCCCCTGCCATGTTTTCACTATCCCCTCTGACCTTCCCCTCTCTGACCCCGAACGATCAGTCCTCAGCAAAGGCCTGAGCTTCACCCCCTTACGCCCCCATCTGAATGAATTTTGAGCTCGGCATGATGCTGAGCTCTTCTTCCGTCGCCTTCGTCTCCGTGCCCACTTCTTTGGCCAGGGGTCTTTCCCCCACACGGCTGACCCTTTCTCCCGCTTTCTAAATTCTCCTTCTACTTGGACCACTCCCTCTGGCCTCTTACCCTCTCTAGATCTTTTCATTGCTAACTGCCAACGTGACATCGGCCGTCTCCATTTCTCTGCTCCCCTCTCTCACTCCAACCTACCTCCCTCTGAACTTGCAGCACTCCGTTCTCTCCGATCCAACCCTAACATTATCATTAAACCTGCTGATAGGGGTGGTGCTGTTGTTGTTTGGCGAACCGACCTCTACCGTGCAGAAGCTGAACGCCAACTCTCCAACACCTCCTCCTACCTCCGCCTGGACCATGACCCCACTAGTAAACATCAAGCCATTGTTTCCAAGACTGTCAAATCAAATCAAATCAAATCAAATCAACTTTTATTGTCATTGTTAGTGCACAAGTGCAGTACAACGAAATGTAGGCTTGCGGCTCCCGAGAGTGTACATTTAGATTAAGACATTTAAACATTCAACATACATTTGGCTTGTAATACATTAACATAAACATAACCATAATAAAGTGCATTGGCAGATGTGCAGGCTTTAGAGTTTATTTGTGGAGTTCAATAGGATGACAGCCCTGGGAAAGAAGCTGTTCCTAAATCTGGTCGTACGGGTGCGAATGCATCTGTAGCGTCTCCCAGATGGCAGGAGGGTGAACAGACTGTGGCTGGGGTGGGTAGGGTCTTTGATGATGGACTGTGACCTCCGTAAACAGCGTTTCTGGTATATGTGCTCTATGGTCAGTAGCCGGGTGCCGGTAATGCGTTGGGCAGTTTTGACTACCCGCTGCAGGGCTTTCCGGTCATAGTAGCTACAGCTGCCATACCATACTGTGATACAGTTCGTCAGGATGCTCTCTATTGTGCAGCGGTAAAAGTTAGAGAGGATCAGGGGTGACAGGTTACATCCCTTCAGCCTCCTTAGGAAATATAGGCGCTGCTGGGCCTTCTTCACTGACCTCATCTCCTCTGGAGATCTTCCCTCCATGGCCGCCAACCTCATAGTCCCCCAACCCTGCACAGCCCGCTTCTACCTCCTTCCCAAGATCCACAAACAGGACTGCCCTGGTAGACCCATCATTTCAGCCTGACTTTTGCCCCACGGAACTTATCTCTTCCTATCTCGACTCTATTTTTTCTCCCCTTGTCCAGTCTCTTCCCACCTACATTCGCAACTCTTCCGACGCCCTCCGTCACTTTAACAGTTTCCAGTTTCCTGGCCCCAACCGTCTCCTTTTCACTATGGACGTTCAATCCCTCTACATCTCAATCCCCCACCAGGACAGCCTTAGGGCGCTCCGTTTCTTCCTTGAACAGAGGCCCAACCAGTCCCCATCCACCACCATCCTCCTCCGCCTGGCTGAACTTGTTCTCACATTGAACAACTTCTTCTCTGACTCCACTCACTTCCTCCAAATTAAAGGTGTTGCTATGGGAACCCGCATGGGTCCTAGCTATGCCTGCCTGTTCATGGGATATGTGGAGCACTCTTTGTTCCAGTCCTACTCAGGTCCCCTCCCTCACCTCTTTTTCCGGTACATTGATGACTGTATCGGTGCCATTTTCTGCTCTCGCCCTGAACTAGATAAGTTAATTCACTTTACTTCCAATTTCCACCCTTCCCTTGCCTTCACATGGTCCATCTCCGACTCGTCCCTTCCCTTCCTTGACTTCTCCGTCTCCATTTCTGGTGATCGGCTTTTGACAAACATCCACTACAAGCCCACCGACTCCCACAGCTACCTGGACTACACTTCCTCCCACCCTGCTTCCTGTAAGGACTCTATTCCATTCTCCCAGTTTCTCCGTCTCCGCCGCGTCTGTTCTGACGATGCCACCTTCCATACCAGAGCTTCCGACATGTCTTCCATTTTCCTCAACCGAGGATTCCCCTCTACTGTGGTTGACACGGCCCTTGACCGTGTCCGTTCCATTTCCCGCACTTCTGCTCTAACCCCTTCCTCTCCCTCCCAGAACCACGATAGGGTTCCCCTTGACCTCACCTTTCACCCCACCAGCCTCCACATTCAACGGATCATACTCCGCCATTTCCGCCACCTCCAATGTGATCCCACCACCAAACACATCTTCCCCTCACCTCCCCTTTCAGCATTCCGAAGGGACCGCTCCCTCCGCGACACCCTGGTCCACTCCTCAATCACCCCCAACAGCCCTTCTCCTTCACCTGGCACCTTCCCGTGCAAGCGCAGGAGATGCAACACATACCCTTTTATCTCCTCCCTTCCCACTGTCCAGGGCACCAAACACCCCTTCCAGGTGAAACAGCGATTTAATTGTACTTCTTGCAATTTAATATACTGCATTCGCTGCTCACGATGCGGTCTCCTCTACATTGGGGAGACCAAACGCAGATTGGGCGACCGCTTTGCGGAACACCTCCGTTCAGTCCGTAAGGGTGACCCTGAGCTTCCGGTCGCCTGTCACTTTAATTCTCCGCTTCACTCCCACTCTGATCTCTCTGTCCTCGGCCTATTACATTGTTCCAATGAAGCTCAACGTAAGCGAGGAACAGCACATCATCTTCCGATTAGGCACTCTGCAGCCTTCCGGACTCAATATCGAGTTCAACAATTTCAGATAATAATCCCTGCCCCCATTTTTCATGCTGTATGTTTTTGCCATTCCCATTTGCAACATTTTCACAGTATGTTCTTCCAATTCCTTCCTCCCCTCCTAAACCACCACCCCCACCTCCCCCCCGCCCCCCCGTCTCTGCACCTGCTTAATATCTGTTACATTTCCAGCTTTTTCCAGTTCTGATGAAGGGTCCCAGACCTGAAACATTAACTCTGTTTCTCTCTCCACGGATGCTGCCTGGCCTGCTGAGTATTTCCAGCATTTTCTGTTGTTGTTTCAGATTCCCAGCATCTGCAGTATTTTGCTATTGTGAAGATGTATGCCTTGTTGTAGCACTCCCCTGCTAGTGGGGTCATTATTGCTGGGAGTGGAAGGCAGGCATTGTCACCCACAAGCCATCCATTGAAACAATTACTTTCCTTGAAGAGGTCATAGAGTAATACAGCACGGATAGAGGCCCTTCGGCCCATCGTGTCCGTGCCGGCCATCAAGCCCTGTCTAATCTAATCCCATATTCCAGCATTTGGTCCGTAGCCTTGTATGCTATGGCATTTCAAGTGCTCATCCAAATGCTTCTTAAATGTTGTGAGGGTTTCTGCCTCCACAACCCTTTCAGGCAGTGAGTTCCAGACTCCAACCACCCTCTGGGTGAAAAAGTTCTTTCTCAAATCCCCTCTAAACCTCCCGCCCTTTACCTTGAATCTATGCCCCCTAGTTATTGACCCCTCTACTAAGGGGAAAAAGCTCCTCAGCATCCATCCTATCTATGCCCCTCATAATTTTGTACACCTCAATCATGTCCCCCCTCAGCCTCCTCTGCTCCAAGGAAAACAAACCCAATCAGCCCAGTCTCTCTTCATAGCTGAAGCGCTCCAGCCCTGGTAACATCCTGGTGAACCTCCTCTGCACCCTCTCTAACGCGATCACATCCTTCCTGTAGTGTGGCGACCAGAACTGCACACAGTATTCCAGCTGTGGCCTAACCAGTATTTTATACAGCTCCATCATAACCTCCTTGCTCTTATATTCAATGCTTCGGCTAATGAAGGCAAGTATCCCATATGCCTTTTTTACCACCTTATCCACCTGTTCCGCCGCCTTCAGGGATCTGTGTACTTGCACACCCAGATCCCTCTGACCCTCCATCTTGCCTAGGGTCTTTCCATTCATTGTGTATTCCCTTGCCTTGTTAGTCCCCCCAAAGTGCATCACCTCGCACTTTTCCGGGTTAAATTCCATTTGCCACTGTTCCGCCCATCTGACCAACCCATCTATATCGTCCTGCAGACTGAGGCTACCCTCCTCGCTATTCACCACCCTACCAATTTTTGTATCATCCGCGAACTTACTGATCATACCTTTTACATTCATATCCAAGTCATTAATGTAGACCACAAACAGCAAGGGACCCAGCACCGATCCCTGTGGTACCCCACTGGCCACAGGCTTCCAGTCACAAAAACAACCTTCGACCATCACCCTCTGCCTTCTGCCACTAAGCCAGTTTTGTATCCAATGTGCCAAGGCACCCTGGATTCCATGGGCTCTTACCTTCTTGACCAGTCTCCTGTGCGGGACTTTATCGAAGGCCTTACTGAAATCCATGTATACCACATCCACTGCGTTACCCTCATCCACACACCTAGTCACCCCCTCAAAAAATTCAATCAAATTAGTCAGACATGATCTTCCCTTGACAAAGCCATGTTGACTATCCCTGATTAATCCTTGCCTCTCCAAGTGGAGACAAATTTTGTCCCTCAGAATTTTTTCCAATAATTTTCCTACCACTGATGTTAGGCTCACTGGCCTGTAGTTCCCCGGTTTTTCCCTACTACCCTTCTTGAATAATGGTACTACATCAGCGGTTCTCCAGTCCTCTGGCACATCCCCTGTGGCCAGAGAGGTCCTGAATATATGTGTTAGAGCCCCCGCAATCTCTTCCTTTGCCTCACACAGCAGCCTGGGATACATTTCATCCGGGCCTGGGGATTTATCCATTTTTTGGCCAGCTAAAACCGCCAATACCTCCTCCCTCTCGATGTTAATATGTTCGAGCATATCGCAGTCCCCCCGCCCTATTTCTATGTCTACATCGTCCTTCTCCATAGTGAAAATAGATGCAAAAAATTCATTTAGAACCCCTCCTACATCTTCCGGCTCCACACACAGATTGCCACTTTTGTCCCTAATGGGCCCTATTTTTTCCCTGGTTATCCTCTTACCCTTAATATACTTATAAAACCTCTTAGGATTTTCCTTTATTTTGCTCGCCAGTGTTATTTCATGGCCCCTCCTTGATCTCCTAATTTCTTTTTTAAGTATCCCCCTGCACTTTTTGTACTCCTCTAGGGCTTCCTCCGTCTTTAGCCATTTGTATCTACCAAAAGCCCTCCTTTTTTTCCTAATCCATTCTCGTATATCCCCTGACATCCAAGGTTCCCTGTGGTTTTTGGAACCACTCTTGACCTTTACGGGAACATGTTGCCATTGTATGATCTCAATCTCCCTTCTGAAAGCCTCCCATTGCTCCGATGCGGATTTTCCTACAAGTAGCTGATCCCAGTCCATTTTGGCCAGATCCTGCCTTATCCTATTAAAATCGGCCTTCCCCCAATTTAGAACCTTTGTTTCCGGCCCATCCCTGTTCTTTTCCATGACCACCTTAAATCTTACCATATTATGGTCACTATCACCAAAGTGCTCACCTACTAGCACTTTTTCCACTTGGCCGGCCACATTCCCTAGAATTAGGTCCAGTACCACCCCCTCTCTTGTAGGACTTTCTACATGCTGGCTCAAAAAGCTCTCCTGGATGCACTTTAAGAATTCTACACCCTCTGAGCCTTTCACACTCTGACTATCCCAGTTAATATTGGGGAAGTTGAAATCCCCCATTATTATTACCCTATTATTTGCACATTTCTCTGAGATTTGCCTACATATCTGTTCCTCTATCTCCCCCTGACTGTTTGGAGGCCTATAGTACACTCCCAGCAAAGTGCTTGCCCCCTTTTTGTTTTTAAGCTCCACCCATATGGCCTCATTAGAGGAACCTGCTAATATATCATCCCTCCTTACTGCAGTAATTGACTCCTTAATTAATATTGCGACACCCCCTCCTCTTATACCTCCCCCTCTGTCTCGCCTGAAGATTCTGTACCCCGGAATATTGAGCTGCCAGTCTTGCCCCTCCCTCAACCATGTCTCCGTGATAGCAACAATATCATACTCCCATGCGTTTATCAACACCTTCAGTTCATCCACCTTATTTGCAAGACTCCTTGCATTAAAATAGATGCCATCCAGCCTTGCCCTTATATATTTGCCCTGTCTACCAAGCTGACTTGTTTTTTTCTCTATAATTGGCAGCACATCACCCCCTATTTCAGCTCCCCTCTGTATCCCATCCCCCTGCCAGGTCAGGGAGGGATGAATTCCAAAGGACAAATGCATTATGATAAATTCCAGTGAATCTCACATTGACAGGCACAATCCTTTGCATGTTGTCATATACAACAACAACAACTTGTATTTATATAGCGCCTTTAACATAGTAAAACATCCCAAGGTGCTTCACAGGAATATTAAAAGACAAAAAATTTGACACCGAGCCACATAAGGGGAAAGTAGGGCAGGTAACCAAAAGCTTGGTCAAAGAGATAGGTTTTAAGGAGCGTCTTAAAGGAGGAGAGGTAGAGAGGCGGAAAGGTTTAGGGAGGGAATTCCACAGCTTAGGGCCTTGGAAGCTGAAGGCACGGACACCAATGGATGAGCGATTAAAATCAAGGATGCTCAAGCGGCCAGAATCAGAGGAGCGCAGCTATCTCGGGGGGTTGTGGGGCTGGAGGAGATTACAGAGATAGGGAGGGACGAGGCCATGGAGGGATTTGAAATCAAGGATGAGAATTTAAAAATTGAGGCATTGGGTCAGCGAACGTAGGGGTGATGGGTGATGGGTGAATGGGACTTGGTGCGAGTTAGGACATGGGCAGCAGAGTTTTGGATGACCTCAGGTTTACATAGGGTCGAATGTGGGAGGCCAGCCTGGAGTGCGTAGGAATAGTCAAGTCTAGAGGTAACAAAGGCATGGATGAGGGTTTCAGCACCAGATGAGCTGATGCAGGGGTGGGGTCGGATGATGTTCCGGAGGTGGAAATAGGCAGTCTTAGTTATGGTACTGATATGTGTTCGGAAGCTCATTTCAGGGTCAAATATGTCACCCATGTTGCAAACAGTCTGGTTCATCCTCAGACAGATGCTAGGTAAAGGGATATAGTTGTTGGCTAGGGAACGGAGTTTGTGGGGGGCGGGCTGAAGACAATGACTTCAATCTTCCCAATATTTAGTGGAGGAAATTTCTACTAATCTAGTACTGGATGTCGGACAAGCAGCCTGACAATTTAGAGATGGTGGATGGATCGAGAGAAGTGGTGGTGAAGTAGAGCTGGGTGTCGTCAGCGTACATGTGGAAACTGACACTGTGTTTTTGGATGATGTCGCCAAGGGGCAGCATGTAGATGAGAAATAGGAGGGGGCCAAGGATAGATCCTTGGGGGACACTAGACGTAATGATGTGGGAGCAGGAAGAGAAGCTATTGCAGGTGATTCTCTGGCTACGATTAGAAAGATAAGAATGGAACCAGGCGAGTGCAGTTTCACCCAGCTGGACAACAGTGGAGAGGCTTTGGAGGATGATGGAGTGGTCAACCATGTCAAAGGCTGCAGACAGGTTGAGAGGGACGAGGAGGGATAGTTTACCTTTGACACAGTCACATAGAATGTCATTTATGACTTTGATAAGAACCGTTTCGGTACTGTGGCAGGGACGGAAACCTGATTGGAGGGATTCAAACATGGAGTTCCGGGAAAGATCAGCACGGATTTGGAAGGCGACAACATGTTTAAGGACTTTGGAGAAGAAAGGGAGTATGGAGATGGGACGGCAGTTTGTAAGGACGGAGGGGTCAAGGGTTGTTTTTTTTAAGAGGGATGATGACAGCAGATTTGAAGGAGAGGGGGACAGGACCTGAGGAGAGAGAACTGTTAACATTATCAGCTAACATGGGAGCCAGAAAAGGAAGTTGGGTGGTCAGCAGTTTAGTGGGAATAGGGTCAAGAGAGCAGGAAGTGGGTCTCGTGGACAAGATGAGCTCGGAGAGGGCATGAGGGTAGATTGGAGAGAAACTGGAGAAAGATGAGAGTTCAGGGCTAGGGCAGGGGAAACCTTAGAGGAAGTTTGGCCTGGTGGGCTAGGGGAAGGAAGGGAAGTGGCAATCTTACTTCCAGGGAATGAAAGCCCTCTTGTTGAAGAAGTTAAGAGGGGTTGACTGTAGGACACCACAAAGCAATCTGGATGCCATTTATTGCACCCTTTGCCCGTACTGCAACCTGGCTGATATTACAGAGACCCACCGTGGCTGCCTGAATTGATCTGGTACCCTGGGCACAAAGCAGAAGTAAAATGGGCAAAGACCCATTATGCAAGGTTTCTGCATCTTTGTGTTGCTCAGGGACTTGTAGAGGCTCCTGTGAGGAGAGTGGAGCACTTGTACCTGGAGCGCAAATAAAGTTGGAGTAGCATTCTTTCTTTCTTGGGTTTCCGCTTGGCAAAGGCTCTATGCTCAATACTGCTCAGATCAGAGGATTTCAAAAGTAACAAGCACCAAACTGTTGGAGGAAACCATATAGGTAAATGTTTTCCTACAGGTGCAGCAAAGGTTTAGCAAAGAGGATTTGAGGACTTTCTGGCTGCCATTTTTGGATGGCAGCCAGAAGACCCTACAACCAGCGGACTTTCCTCCACTACTTCCAGGCAAAGCAAAGGCACTGCCAATGATGAGCATGCACCAGGTGAAAGTCACATCCAGGTAATGTCCTGAACTGGTATAACAGTAAGACTCAGGTCCCATTCCCTTGCCCTTTCCCTATACTCTTAATGTTTTTTCTTTTCTAATATTCATCCACTTCCCTTTTAAAAGCTATTGTGCATTCTGCTCCCACCACTGTTTCTGGAAAGCATTCCATGTCGTAAGAACCCTCTGCTTAAAAAAAAAACTCTTCTAAACTCTTCATTCTTTGATTTATGCTTGATTGATTTGTCTTACTGGGGAGGAAAATTGTCCTGGATGTTTTGAGCACTTTGCCTGTTCATCCTCCTGGTTGTAACTATCAGTTTCTGGAACATCTGTTTGTGTAATATACTGTCATAATCTGAGATTCCTGCTTTCAGTAATCTTGCTCTGTGCTGGATGCAAAAGATACATTTTCCCTATATAACTGTTGTATTAGCATTTCTATCCACTCTGTACTCAAGATAATGTCATTCTAGGATGTCAGCATTGTTGAATAGGGCTTTGGGGTGCTAAAACAAGCACATGACCCTAATTGGCATCCTTCATTAGGTTCACTGGATACCTAAAAGAACCTCAATTCAAAATGACGACGGCCGAATTCTGTGCATGAAATGGGCGTGTAAAATTAGGACCCGACTTTCAGTGCCTTACCTTCATTTTTTAAGAAGTAAAACGGGCATTCCCAATTTTAAAGTTTCCCCCAACATGTTGATGTAGGGGCACGGGTGAAAGATTCATGCTCCCTACCGTGGAAAATGGCCAGCTGTAAGAAACGGGCAAAATTCCAGCAGAGCTATTTGGCTCATTTTCCGGTGCCCCGACCAGCGACCTTGGCCCTGATTGGAATTTTGGTGCCAATGTTTCTAAACCCTGCTCCTCTTCACTGCTGTATATTGATGTAAAATTACTGACAGAACAAAGAGAAATGTGCTGTTCTGTTGCGTTTAAGCAAAGCAAATATTGTATGAAATTTTGAACTCTTTCTTGACGTAAGGGCTTGTTTGTTTTACTACATTAAAGATGCTATATAAATGCAAGTTGTTGTTGTTTATGCAAAAACAATTGTTGTATGTATCGGTTTCTGTATGTCAGGGGAATACATTTATTTATATCTACCGGCATTGAGTACGGCAAACATTATTTAATTAATTTTTCCAGGGACTAATCATAAATTACGTTATTGTCTCTCACAATCCTTTTCTAATTCTTTCACTGGTAAGATACACCTTCCACATACTAGTATCCATTCCCCACAACTATGTAGTTACCAACTCAGTAATGCCACAGGAGATCTGCCAGTTCGTAATAAGTATCTTTTGAAAACAATACCTACTGAACATGAAACAATTTTATTGCTAAATCTCATCAGTTTTCAGGGCATGAAAAGATATAATTAAATAACTATAGCTTAGTTAATGGTACTGGCCTTGAATAGCATTTGTCTTTCATTTATTAATTATGTATGCTTGTTTTTAGCCTTAATAAACAACTAGATCGAACAAATCGAATGTGGGAAAAGAAGTTTGCTATACTGAAACAGAGGTATAATTTATGAAGTTCATGAACAAAATAATATATTTTATTTGGCAAGGAAAATTGTGTTATTCTTCACTTAATTATTGCTGCAGTGATTCAATAAGTTGTCTTGTACTACCCATTGCCATGCAATTTTATTTTAAAACAAATCTGTAAACTTTCAGTTACCATGCAATAAAGGATGAGATGTATCTGAGATGTTCTTTGCAACGCCAAGCACCAACCCTCCACTGTGCTTTTACACGTTACACAGTAAGTACCTATTAATGAAATCTGCGATTGCAGACATATGCACCCATAAATTTCAGAACCGTAGCCCTTTTATAATGCGTTTCTGTTAACCAATAAGTAATGGCAGGAAGTTGATGAATAAGTAGTAATAAATGTTGAACATCAAAATAGTAACGTGTAAATGGACTGTTATTGAACTATTATTGCAAAACCTAGTTGAAAGGCCAAGGCCCATACTGCAGGACACCATGAAGATTGACAAAAATAGGACAGAAGGTATTTCAAGTAGAAGGTTAGGTGATGCCAAGCTTGGGCTTTAAAAGCCAGTAGCTTATAGGAAGACTAAGAAAAGTAAGGAGTTCCACAATCTTGATGTCCCTAGAAAGAATGGTTAAGAATAGGAAACAGTGCTCTGAGTCTTTATTTCAATAGTGAGGATGCAGGGAGGAGCCAATGCATGTAGGATATTGTACTTTGGGCTCAGACAGAACATGAGAGAAGTTTGAAGGAGCAATGATCTTACGAATATTGATAAAATAAGGACTAGAAAGATTACGATGAGGAGATTGGTGGCTAGAGGTAAGAGAAGGATCACCTATCAGACAATTACTTGTTCTTGTATGCTGTCCACAAATGTTAGAGATAGAACCATAGAGGTTTACAATACAGAAGAAGGCCATTTGGCCTATCATGTCTCTACTGGCTATTTGCTAAAACAATGCAAAATTAATCTCAGTCCCCTGCTCTCTTTCCATAGCTTTGCACCATTCATCTGCTCCAAATAATTAATCAATTTTCCTTTAAAAGTTGGATTCTCCTTGTGGCAAAGCATTCCATGCTCCAAAAATCTTCAGAAGTATATATTTTTTATTAATTCCTAGGATGTGGGACTCGCTGGCAAGGCCAGCATTTATTGCCCATCCCTAATTGCCCTTGAGAAGGTGGTGGTGAACCGCTGCAGTCCGTGTGGTGAAGGTACTCCCACAGTGCTGTTAGGAAGGGAGTTTCAGGATTTTGACCCAGTGACGATAAATAAATGCCGATATATTTCCAAGTCAGGACGATGTGTGACTTCGAGGGGAACTTGGAGGTGATGGTGTTCACATGCACATGCTACCCTTGTACTTCTCGGTGGTAGAGGTTGCATGTTTGGGAGGTGCTGTCAAAGAAGCCTTGGCGAGTTGCTGCAGTGCATCTTGTAGATGGTACACACTGCAGCGGTGGTGGAGGGAGTGAATGTTTAAGGTGGTGGATGGGGTGCCAATCAAATGGGCAGCTTTATCCTGGATGGTGTCAAGCTTTTCAGTGTTGTTGGAGCTGCACTCATGTAGGCAAGTGGAGAGTATTCCATCACACTCCTGACTTGTGCCTTGTAGATGGTGGAAAGGCTTTGGGGAGTCAGGAGGTGAGACACTCGCTGCAGAATGCCCAGCCTCTGACCTGCTCTTGTAGCCATAGTATTTATGTGGCTGGTCCAGTTAAGTTTCTGGTCAATGGTGACCCCCAGGATGTTGACGGTGATGGTAATGCCGTTGAATGTACAATCATCAGCGAACATCCCCACTTCTGACCTTATGATAGAGGGAAGGTCATCGATGAAGCAGCTGAAGATGGTTGGGCCTAGGACACTGCCCTGAGGAACTCCTGCAGCAATGTCCTGGGGCTGTGATGATTGATCTTCCTTTGTGTTAGGTATGACTCCAGCCAGTGGAGAGTTTTCCCCCCCGATTCCCATTGACTTCAGTTTTACTAGGGCTCCTTGATGCCACACTTGGTCAAATGCTGCCTTAATGTCAAGGGCAGTCACTCTCACCCCACCTCTGGAATTCAGCTCCTTTGTCCATGTTTGTACCAAGGCTGTAATGAGGTCTGAAGTAGAGTGGTCCAGGCAGAACCCAAACTGAGCATCGGTGAGCAGGTTTTTGTTGAGTAAGTGCCGCTTCATAGCACTGTCAACGACACTTTCCATCACTGTGCTGATGATTGAGTGTAGACTGATGGGGCGGTAATTGGCTGGATTGGATTTATCCGTCTTTTTGTGAGTTGGACATACCTGGGCAGATTTCCACATTGTCGGGTAGATGCCAGTGTTGTAGCTGTACTGGAACAGCTTGGCTAGAGGCACGGCTAGTTCTGGCGCACAAGTCTTCAGCACGATAGCCGGGATGTTGTCAGGGCCCATAGCCTCTGCTGTATCCAGTGCCTTCAGCTGTTTCTTGATATCACGTGGAGTGAATCGAATTGGCTGAAGACTGGCTTCTGTGATGGTGGGGACCTCAGGAGGAGGCTGAGATGGATCATCCACTTGGCATGTCTGGCTGAAGATGGTTGCAAATGCTTCAGCCTTGTCTTATGCACTCGCGTGCTGGGCTCCGCCATCATTGAGGATGTAAGCGGTTTTTGATCCTAGCCTAATTGCTAGACGGACGGTTCGAATCGCCCCCGCCTTACGAAAGTTCTATACCCGGGAATCATTATTCAGCGTGTAAATGAAATAAGTCACGGACAGGAATGCTTCGGTGAAAAATCAAACTTATATTTATTTGGTCTAACATACACTGGCTAAAACATGCACTACCAAACGAAATCACTGTCTCTGTGGAGAATAAAATCCAGGTTACAAACAACATACATACAGTACAAAACTGGGGACTATAACAAGCAGTAATCCCCTTGTTGCTCTGGTGGACTTTAATTCCACCCCTACCAACAAATTACCCAGTCGCATAAACCCCTTTGCCTGGCTGAACCAAACAAAGCTCCCCCCCAAAATAGCCCAAAAGCTTCACTTCTGAGAAAAACCCTGAGCCCCTTACACCTCACCCAGCTTGCCTGGGATATCTGGTTACCGGCTTGGCTCGATCGCTTCGCTCAGCGGCTTCTCCTCTGGTACTTCTTGTTAGTTCGATCTTGGTGGGGCGAGGAAGCGAGAGAGAGAGAGAAAAAATGGTGGAAAAGAATCTATCTTTTATAGGAGTCTGGCTACCTCTATCTTTCCCGCCAATCTTTAAAATCCTTTTGTTTCTAAGCACTCCGGTGCTTAATCAGTGATGGGTCGTCCTCAGACCCATGAGTATGCCGTGATTGGATTAATGGCCCTAAGTCTGGGACATATCTTTCGGTCTTTGTGTTGGGAAAAAAACTGGCTCCTTTTTGGCTGGCTGAGGCCAGTGGGTTCATTGTTCTGCTTCTCTTCTGAGATGGAGGTGAGAAGTGCTTTTGCATATTAGAGTGGCTTTCTAATAAGTTCAAGTTCAATGGCCCCCTTTCTTTTTCCAGGACTGTCGGGCGAACCCATACATTCTGGATGACTGACAGATCTTTTGTCACAGCCAACTGCCATGCGTTCTCTGGAGTTTTAACAAACCAGTCCTCCACGCATCTGCACGGGGCGATCCCACCACAGGGAAAACACCCTCAGCCCATAAAGTCCACAAAAATATTCTCGACTGAGTCCATTCTTCAAACAGAGACTTTGCGATCTCTTCAAGGATGGAGATGTTCATGGAGCCTCCTCCTCCCGTTAGTTGTTTAATGGTCCGCCACCATTCACAACTGGATGTGGCAGGACTGCAGAGCTTTGATCTGATCCGTTAGTTGTGAGATCGCTTAGCTCTGTCTATAGCATGCTGCTTCCTCTGTCAAGTATCTCACATCCTATAATGCCTGCTAGCACACTGAAATCTCACATCTTGCTCCCTTCCACCTACCATTGCTACAATCCATTCCATAAATCCTGATAGCCTGTGACTGCAGCAGCCAATTAACACTATGCATTCCCCCTGCAGGAGAAGACAGCACATAATGTCATGGAATTCCAGGCCACTGGGGAAGAAGTGTCAACATCTGGCATTTAACAGCATATGAAGAGGAAGCAATGTCAATAATAGGCTTCAACTCTGTTCTGACAGTTGGGGATTTTTCCTCCAACAACAACAGCTTGCATTTATATAGCACCTATAACGTAGAAAAATAAATCCCGAAGTGCTTCAGAAAGACATAAGAAAAAAATGATCACCAAGCCAAATATTAGGAGAGGTGACCAAAAGCAAGATCAAAGTGGTGGGTTTTAAGGAAGGTCTTATAGGAGGAGAGGGAGATGGAGCACTGAAGGGTTTAGAGAAGGAATTTCAGTGCGTGGGGCCTAGACAGCTGAAGGCAAAGTTGCTAATGGTGGAACGAAGGGAAGGTGGGGTGCACAAAAGGCAAGTCAGAGGAACAGAGAATTCAGGGGTGCTTGTAGGGCTGGTGGAGGTTATGGGGATAGGAGGGGCAAGGCCATAAAGGGATTTAAGAACAAGGATGAATACTTTAAATTTGACATTGAAGGACTGGGTGTTAGGGTAGGTCAGTGAGGACAGGAGTGATGAGTGAGCAGGACTTGGTGCAGGATAGGATGCAATCATCGGGGTTTTGGTTGAGCTGAGATTTATGGAAGGTGGAGGATGGGAGGCTGGCCAGGAGAGCATTGGAATAGACGAGTCTGGAGATGATAGAGGCATGAATGAGGGTTTCAGCAGCAGATGGGCTGAAACGGGGCAATGTTATAGAGGTGGAAGTAGGTGGTCTTTGTGGAGAAGAAGGTATGGGATCAGAAACTCAGCTCAGTGTTGAATACAACGCCAAGGTTGCATACAGTCTGGTTCAGTCTGAGGCAGTGGCTGGGCAAGGGAATGGAATCGGTGGTGAGGGTGCGGAGATTGTGAACCATGGTACTGTGGCGGAGCCACCAGGGGGGCTCTGATCTAATGTACATAATTATCTTTAACAAATTATTAGCTACAGAATGAATCTGTATCTTTGTTCATATCATTGCATGTACATAGCGCGGTCCCTTTAAGAATGAGACCAAACGCGATGACGTCATCACGTGGATCACGTGATCCTCCAGCGGTGGGAAAACGTGATGATGTCATGACGTCAGGCTGGGGAGCCGCCCTAGCCAGTCCTCGTGGAGCCAGCAAAGAGTACAGACCTGTAATGTAGTTCTCCTGTGTTTTTGTTTTAAACTCTGTTGATTAGTATTAAACATCGTTTGTTTGATAGACTGACTCGACCTCAGTCCTTTAGTTAGGAATCTAGCCATTCCTACAGTGGTGACCCCGAATTTTCGTGAACAATTTTCGCGGAAGAAGCGAAGCGTGACGAAACATGGAAGCGAACTCCGTGGCTTTGAAGCTCCCACAGTTTTGGGAATAACAGGCGGCCTCCTGGTTCATCCAAGCAGAAGCACAATTCAATCTCCGAAACATCGTTGCGGATCAGACCCATTACCTTTACGTGGTCTCCGCACTCGACAGCTCCACGGCCTCACGAATCATCAACCTGCTCGAAAACCCCCCGGTTGACAGCAAGTATAATACTCTTAAAGTGTGGTTAATACAGGTCTTCGGGCTCACGAAGGCGGAGCGTGCCCGCCGGCTACTCGCTTTGCCCGGGCTTGGCGATTCCAAGCCATCAGAGTTAATGAGCCAGATGCTCACGCTCCTTGGCTCAGAACCACAATGTTTCCTCTTTTGGGAGTTATTCCTGAGTCAACTACCCGAGCAGGTTCAGGCTGCCCTCGCCAGATCGGAAGCCACAGATTGCGCAGCACTTGCTGCAGAAGCAGATACGAAATTATGCGGTCATGCAGCAACCTGCACCGCCACGAGGCACCCCTCCCCCGCGAACGCCGCCCCGACGCCTCCATCCCCCGGCTTGTGCTTTTACCATGCCCAATTCGGCGCGAAAGCCAGAGGCTGCCGCCCTCCCTGCAGTTTCGCGCCTAAAAAAAACAACCGACATCAACACCAGCAGCAACTCCAGAAAAGGAGGACCGAGTCTGAGGGACGTTCTGCGGCCGTGAGGGCGATTGGAAATTCCGGGAAGCTCCTCTACATTACAGATTCCCTCTCAGGCCAGCGTTTTTTATGCGACACCGGGGCGCAGTGTAGCTTCCTTCCTGCCTCATCACTCGATATTCAGTCTGGGAGGCACGGCCTCTCCCTCGAGGCAGCTAATGGCGGGGCCATTCGTACCTTTGGCAAACGGCAGGTCCAGGTGTGCTTCGGCAGGCAACGGTTTCAGTGGGAATTTATTACAGCCAAGGTTTCGCAAGCCATCCTCGGCACGGATTTCTTATGCGCCAACAGCTTCTTGGTGGATGTAAGAAATCGTCGATTGGTCAACGCGGCCACCTTCCACGCCATCCCTTGCTTCCGCAGTTCCGCAACGTCGCACACTGTCTCCTGCGCGTTGTCCTCGCCGGACGAGTTCACTCGCCTATTAGGTGAATTCCCGGAGCTGACCAAGCCCACTTTCTCCTCCTCGGCCACTAAGCATGGTGTCGAACACCACATTACTACGACTGGCTCTCCGGTTTACGCGCGAGCTCGGTGCCTGGAACCCGGCAAGCTCGCGGCTGCGAAGGCAGAGTTTGCCACGATGGAACGGCTGAGGATTATTCGCCGGTCGAATAGTCCCTGGTCCTCGCCTCTCCACATCGTCCCGAAGCCCGGCGGTGGATGGCGGCCATGCGGGGACTACCGACGCCTTAATGACGCCACTACTCCCGATCGGTACCCGATCCCGCATATACAGGATTTCTCACCCATTTGGCGGGAAACTCAATCTCCTCCAAGGTCGACCTCGTCCGTGGCTACCACCAAGTTCCCGTACACACGCAAGACGTCCAGAAAATGGCTGTCATCACTCCCTTTGGACTGTTCAAGTTTCTACGGATGCCATTTGGGCTCAAGAACGCTGCACAGGCTTTTCAACGACTAATGGACTTGGTCCTGCGGGATCTTCCCTTTTTATTTGTCTACCTTGACGACATCCTGATAGCCAGCTCTACCAAAAAGGAACACGTCTGCCATCTCCGCACCCTCTTTCGGCGCCTCAGCCAACATGGCCTCATAATCAACCCGGCCAAGTGTCAGTTCGGCCTACAACAGATTGGCTTCTTGGGCCACCGCATTACTTCAGAGGGCGCAATTCCGCTGCAGTCAAAGGTCGAAGCAATTACGGCATTCCCAAGGCCGCAGTCCACCAAGGCTCTTCAAGAATTCCTGGGCATGGTGAATTTCTACCACCGCTTTGTGCCCAAGGCAGCACGACTCATGCAGCCCCTCTACAAGGCCCTCAAAGGCAAGGCCGGAAAGGATACAATAGCCTGGATGGTCGAAATGGACAACGCTTTCGACAATGGGAATCAAGGGGTAAACTCTCCATTGGTTGGAATCATACCTAGCACAAAGGAAGTTGGCTGTGGTTGTTGGAGGTCATTCATCTCAATCACATGACATAACTGCAGGAGTTCCTCAGGGCAGTGTCCTAGGCCCAACCATCTTCAGCTGTTTCATCAATGACCTTCCCTCCATCATAAGGTCAGAAGTGGGGATGTTTGCTGATGATTGCACACTGTTCAGCACCATTCGAGACTCGTCAGATACTGACGCAGTCCGTGTCCATATGCAGCAAGACCTGGACAACATTCAGACTTGGGCTGACAAGTGGCAAGTAACATTCGCACCACACAAGTGCCAGGCAATGACCATCTCCAACAAGCGAGACTCTAACCATCTCCCTTGACATTCAATGGCATTACCATCGCTGAATCCCCCACTATCAACATCCTGGGGGTTACCATTGATCAGAAACTGAACTGGACCAGCCATATAAATACTGTGGCTACAAGAGCAGGCCAGAGGCTGGGAATTCTGTGGCGAGTGTCTCACCTCCTGACTCCCCAAAGCCTTTCCACCATCTACAAGGCACAAGTCAGGAGTGTGATGGAATACTCTCCACTTGCCTGGATGAGTGCAGCTCCAACAACACTCAAGAAGCTCGACACCATTCAGGATAAAGCAGCCCGCTTGATTGGCAGTCCATCCACCACCTTCAACATTCCCTCCCTCCACCACCGGCGCACTGTGGCTGCAGTGTGTACCATCTACAAGATGCACTGCAGCAACTCGCCAAAGCTCCTTCAACAGCACCTTCCAAACCCGCGACCTCTACCACTTAGAAGGACAAGGGCAGCAGACGCATGGGAACATCACCACCTACAAGTTCCCCTCCAAGCCACACACCATCCTGACTTGGACCTGTATCGCCGTTCCTTCAGTTGCTGGGCCAAAATCCTGGAACTCCCTTCCTAACAGCATTGTGGGTGTACCGACACCATATGAACTGCAGCGGTTCAAGAAGGCGGCTCACCACCATCTTCTCAAGGGCAATTAGGGATGGGCACTAAATGCAGGCCTAGCCAGTGACGCCCACATCCCATCAATGAATAAAAAAACCCCACAAAAACCGCTCTAGCCAATGCAACTATGTTGGCGCACCCTCTGCCAGGTGCCACCATCGCCCTTACCACCGACGCTTCCGACTATGCCATAGGCGCTGTGCAGGAACAGTGGGTCAATGGGACGTGGCAACCACTGGCATTTTTCAGCCGCCAACTCCGGCGCAACGAACACAAATACAGCACTTTCGACCGGGAGCTGCTGGCGCTGTTCCTGGCTATTCGCCATTTCCGTTTTCTGTTAGAAGGATGTCCCTTCACTGCGTTTGTAGATCACAAACCACTGACCTTTGCCATGACCAAGACCACCGAACTGTGGTCGGCTCGACAGCAGCGACAGCTAACTTTCATTTCAGAATTCACGACAGATGTCCAACACGTAGCTGGCAAGGACAACTTGGCAGCTGATTGCCTTTCTCGCGTGACCGTACGGGCGGTCCAGCTGGGCATTGATTATGCCCTCATGGCTACCGATCAGGCATCCGACCCTGAAACACAGGCGTATTGCACCGACACCTCTAGCCTCCAACTGACCGATGTGCAGTTCCATGCTGCAGGCACCTCGTTACTCTGCGATGTCTCCATGGGAGATCCCCGCCCGATCGTTCCTGGCGCCGCAAAGTTTTCAACGCCATACATGGGCTTTCGCATCCTGGCGTGAAGGCATCTCAAAAATTAATGTCGGTTAAGTTCGTCTGGAGAGGAATGCGTAAGGATATCCGCGACTGGGCTAACACCTGCGTCGTCTGTCAAACGTCTAAGGTGCAACGTCACGTTAAGGCCCCATTGGCCACGTTCGCAGTACCAGAACGTCGATTCGACCATGTCAACGTGGACCTCGTTGGGCCGCTTCCACCGTCGCAGGGGTTCACACACATCCTCACCATGGTCGATCGTACTACTAGATGGCCAGAGGTAGTTCCTCTGGCGTCTACTACGTCCGCTGATGTCGCCAGAGCATTCCTCTCCTCGTGGGTCGCACGTTTCGGCGTTCCGGCGGACATTTCTTCAGACCGCGGTCCACAGTTCTCTTCCGAGCTCTGGAATGCTGTGGCCCAGAGTCTCGGCACCAAGCTTCACCACACCACGGCCTATCACCCGCTAAAAACGGTTTGTGCGAACGTTTCCACAGATCGTTAAAGGCATCGCTGAGGGCCAGCCTCCAAGGCGCCGGATGGGTGGATAAGCTTCCGTGGGTCATGTTGGGTCTCCGCACGGCACCCAAAGAGGACCTGCAATCGTCCGCCGCGGAGCTCGTGTACGGCCAGCCACTCCACGTACCGGGAGATTTCCTGCTGCTTCCAACTGAGCCGTGGTCCGCAGCCGACCAACTCAGCAGCCACCGGGGAACAGCCAGGGCTTTTGCGCCTATCCCAACTTCGCATCACGGCCTTCCATCTTCACACGTACCAGCGGAGCTAAAGAATGCTGAATTTGTATTCATTCATCATGATGCCCATAGGGATCTGCTCAAGGCCCCTTACACAGGCCCTTTTCGCGTACTGGAGACAGGCGACAAGAGTTTCTCTGTAGACATCGGTGGTAAACCCGACCACATATCCATTGACCGTCTCAAACCGGCACACCTGGACATCGACCGGCCAGTAGAGACCGCACAGCCACCACGACGTGGTCGACCTCCCGCTGCATCCACGCCAGACCGAAGGCTTCCATCCGCCAGCCCGCCCGCTGTTCAACAAAGTCCACTCCAAGAATACAGGAGTCGCTCTGACAGGCTTGTCAGACCTCCTAGTCGATTGACTTTTACTGTTAAAGACAATTCTGGGGGGGCGCATGTGGCGGAGCCACCAGAGGGACTCTGATCTAATGTACATAATTATCTTTAACAAATTATTAGCTACAGAATGAATCTGTATCTTTGTTCATATCATTGCATGTACATAGCACGGTCCCTTTAAGAATGAGACCAAACGCGATGACGTCATCACGTTGATCACGTGATCCTCCAGCGGCGGGAAAATGTGATGACATCATGACGCCAGGCTGGGGAGCTGCCCTAGCCAGTCCTCATGGAGCCAGCAAAGAGTACAGACCTGTAATGTAGTTCTCCTGTGTTTTCGTTTTAAACTCTGTTGATTAATATTAAACATCGTTTGTTTGATAGACTGACTCGACCTCAGTCCTTAGTTAGGTATCTAGCCATTCCTACAGTACAATGGAGAAGATTGCTGAAGAGCAAGACCTTGCAGTCTCTTCCACCCCTGACAACACCAGCAACCCCTCACGCACCCCATCATTCACCCTCTCACACACTCAGCGGCCCTGAGACACCGACTTAAGGAGGTACAAATAGTGTAAATGAGGAATTGACATGGTGAGATACAGAACACAAGGAAGCCCCAGGATGCATATGTGGATTGGAGCCCGATGTAGCAAAGGCTAAAGACATTTCAGCCCCTGGTGGAAGAGCAAACAGATGATGATCTCAGTGGTCTTGCCATGAAGAACAGAATGCTAGCAGAACATTGGGCACATATGGAGGTTCTGCATCACCATTCTCAAAATGTGTTGGGATAGCAGTGGATTCCACTACCCTTCTGTGTGCCAACTCATTGCAGGGCAGCTTGGAGATATTGACAGCTGCAGGAGCATCTGCAAACCTACCCCTCTCCATGAGAAATCCAGGCAAGTTCAAGGTGGAGACATCAAATGAAGGATTGCAGGTCTTTGGAACTTTCTGGAGAGTCACTGTCAACCACTGTTAATTGACTCTCTCTCTGGGGTTTAAGGATCTTTCTGTTTCCATGAGGTCCGTTATCCCACTGATCACTTTTAACCAGAATCCTGTTCTCAATACTAGTGGAGAACTGGGGTGCATGCCGTAGAGGCTACTTCCCTTCACGGCAGCAGCAGCTCTCTACAGAAGTCTTCTTCTGTTTATGACCAGGCTGCCAAGGAGCCCTTGACAAATGTTTAGCCTCTCACATGTCGAACCCAGGATTTGGGGGTTCTGAGAGAAGGGCCAGCTCTATCCCAAGAGGCTTTTGCAGCAACCACTTACATCTCAGACTCCATGCCTTCAGGTGCCATGTAGAATAGATGTTTGAATAGGGCAGAGGAAAGTTTGCATAGTCACAAAGGCATTGTGACAAAACCAAGTAAAGTTTTTTGTAAATAGTTGTAATAAATCACTGGAATATTTTGATGTAAGGACTGCTTGATGTTTAATTTTCTCGTATGACAATGGGAACAGGTAATATGCTGATGTTGATGCTCAGGATTGTGATATGATGGTGAGCTGGGAGGAGCAAGGATTTTACTTAGACTATAGAGAGGTTGGTGAGAGGAAGCAGACCATTGATGGGCTGAGACTTCTAGATAATATTACTCATAGAATCATAGAAATTTACAGCACAGAAGGAGGCCATTCGGCCCATCTTGTCTGTGCCAGCCGACAAAGAGCTATCCAGCCTAACCCCACTTTCCAGCACTTGGTCCGTATCCTTGTAGGTTATAGCACTTCAAGTGCACCTCCAAGTACTTTTTAAATGTGATGAGGGTTTCTGCCTCTACCACCCTTTCAGGCAGTGAGTTCCAGACCCCCACCATCCTCTGGGTGAAAACATTTCTCCTCAAATCCCCTATGAACCTTCTACCAATTACTCTAAATCTATACCCCCTGGTTATCAACCCCTCTGCTAAGGGAAATAGGACCTTTCACCCACTCTATCTAGGTCACTCATAATTTTATATACCTCAATTAGGTCTCCCCTCAGCCTCCTCTGTTCCAAAGAAAACAACCCCAGCCTATCCAATCTATCTTCATAGCCAAAATTTCCCAGCCCAGGCAACATCCTCGTAAATCTCCTCTGCACCCCCTCTAGTCCAATCACACCCTTCCTGTAATGTGGTGACCAGAACTGCACGCAGTATTCTAGCTGCGGCCTACTCTATTCATCTGTGAAAGTGTGCCAAATGAGTCAGTCTCTCGGGTGTCTATCAGACATTGCAACTACACCTGTTCCTGTCCTTCATAGGCCAGGTCTACAGCATTAACAGTGTCATCATCAGGCTCTCTGCAACCTCTGTGACATCTACCATCAGTTCTTTCCTGGTTGCAAAGTTGTGAAGCGCAAAATGTGCTGCCGCAATTTGTGAGATGGTGCTGGGCGCATACTACAAAGACCTATTCAGACATCAGAACTTTCCTTTAAACATCCCAATTGCTTGCTCAATTCTTAACCTTGCTTTATGTATGCTTCACTGTAGTGTTCTTCTGCAACCGTGGTGGTCCTACAAAGAGTTGTCATGAGCCATAGGAGTAGCATGTATCCCTTGTCACCCAGTTGTCACCCTATCCCTTCTGCTGTTGAAATAGAGCTGAGGCACTGGGCTAACAAAGTATAAAAGCATAATCACAGCTCCCAGCGTGTCATGAATTTACACAAAAGAAGTTGTGCCTGTCATCGGCAACGAACTGCTCATTTTATTGTTCATATAAATATGGAAGTGGGCACAACTAATAGCATCCACAATCACAGGGAATCTGGCAATTCTAAAATATTAGATGGTTCTCTCAGGCCCTGTGTGAGACACTGTCAAATTGAGCTGCCCTGGCAAATGGGGTATTGATGACTTGCCTTATTGCACAGAAAATTGGCTGATTTGGCAAAAGTCCCCTGTGGCTCCCTGGAATGAGCCAATGGCATAAAAGTTGCTAACTTTCTGAGAGCGCTGTAAATGCTATGGACCTTGGTTGCAGATCAGGCTAGAGAAACAAACTGAGCTCCTCCAAAGCTTCATACCTGAAGCTCAGCCTCCTGGGACAGAGCTCATGGGAAAGGTCAAGGAAAGTGCATCTGGATCTGTACATCCCGCTGGATGGGTAGTGATGGGATGGCCTGATTGTCCTCTGGTGCTGCCTGATTAATCGCTTTCCTTACAGCCTCCTGCTACTCTTCTTCCTCCAGCAAATAGATCAAGTAAACTGGCATTCCCATTGGGAAGCTCATTGTGCAGCCATCAAAATCTAGCTCAGTAATTGTCTTGAAATATAATGCTTTCTAAGTGTAATGCAGAATGTAGGGAAAGGCTTCCTAAGTATAGACTTTTTTTCCCCAAAAGCTGCTGTGGTATGACCAAGCTATGGTCAAAAGTCTCCACAAGGAACTTCAGTTGAGCAGTGTCCCTTTAATCAAGCACTTCCAACTTGATGGGCCCTGGCCAGTTGCACTTTTTAAACAGTGGTGCAGATTCTTACAGGTTGATGGGAAGCTGAAAGTCACGGAATTTAGGATAAGTGGCATCATAACCCATTCTAATTCCATCATTTGCACGTAGCTGCTACTGGGAGGGCAGGCACTTCTTCAGCCCATCCTGACAGTGGATAAAATTCATGCCAGGGAGCTTCTCCAGTGGAACCCATCTCATCAGAAATTCTTGGCCTTGCAAAGGCGTAATTGCTGACATACATCTTCTTCCAGTCCAGGAATTTTGGGACCACCATCTTTTATACATTTGATTTCGACAGAGTAATTTTCCTTCTCTAAAGCCAATTTAGGTGATATTATTGTGAGGATTTCTCTTTTAGGTTTCAATCAACTTAAACAGGCAGCAAAAAACAATTATACCTGTCAAGGTTTTAAAATGAACCAATTTTAGTTACTAAAGAAAAATCAAACGTGCTAGCTATCTGGTGACTACCACAATTTCTCAGCCTATCATAATTAGAAAGCAAACAATGCCAGATAAAAGTGGCATTTTTCTGAGCACTTCCATAGAAACATAGAAGATAGGAGCAGGAGTAGGCCATTCGGCCCCTCGAGCCTGCTCCGCCATTCAATGCGATCATGGCTGATCATCCAAATTCAGTACCCGGTCCCTGCTTTCTCCCCATACCCCTTGATCCCTTTAGCCTTAAGAAATATATCCAACTCCTTCTTGAATATATTTAATGAATTGGCCTCGACTGCCTTCTGTGGTAGAGAATTCCACAGGTTCACCACTTTCTGGGTGAAGAAATTCCTCCTAATTCCTGTCCTAAATGGCCTACCCCTTATCCTTAGACTGTGACCCCTGGTTCTGGATTCCCGAACATCGGGACCATCCTTCCTGCATCCAGTCTGTCCAGTCCAGTCAGAATTTTATAAGTTTCAATGAGATCCCCTCTCATTCTTCTAAACTCCAGCGAGTACAAGCCCAATCGACCCAATCTCTCCTCATACGTCATTCCTGCCATCCCAGGTATCAGCCTGGTGAATCTTCGCTGAACTCCTTCCATGGCAAGAACATCCTTCCTCAGATATGGTGACCAGAACTGCACACAATACTCAAGATGTGGTCTCACCAAGGCCCTGTACAACTGGAGCAAGACATCCTTGTTCCTGTACTCAAACCCTCTCGCTACGAAGGCCAACATACCATTTGCCTTCTTAACCGCCTGCTGCACCTGCATGCTTACCTTCAGTGACTGGTGCACAAGGACACC
Organism: Somniosus microcephalus; assembly: GCF_052327205.1. Classification (NCBI taxonomy): domain Eukaryota; kingdom Metazoa; phylum Chordata; class Chondrichthyes; order Squaliformes; family Somniosidae; genus Somniosus; species Somniosus microcephalus. The sequence continues at coordinate 71,175,136 of NC_140991.1, forward strand.
CAGGTCTCATTGCACTTCCCCTTCTCCCAATCTATTGCCATTCAGATAATAATCTGCCTTCCTGCTTTTGCCACCAAAGTGGATAACCTCACATTTATCCATGTTATATTGCATCTGCCATGCTTCTGCCCAATCACCCAACCTGTCCAAATCATCCTGGAGTTTCTCGGCATCCTCCTCACAGCACACACGCCCACCCAGCTTTGTGTCGTCTGCAAATTTGGAGATATTACATCTAGTTCCCTTGTCCAGATCATTAATATATATTGTGAATAGCTGGGGTCCAAGGACCGATCCCTGCGGTACCCCACTAGTCACTGCCTGCCACTCGGAAAAAGACCCATTTATTCCAACTCTTTGCTTTCTGTCTGCCAACCAGTTCTCTATCCAAGTCAATACCTTGCCCCCAATCCCATGTGCCTTAACTTTACACACTAATCTCTTATGCGGGACCTTATCGAAAGCTTTCTGAAATTCCAAATACACCACATCCACTGGTTCCAGTACATGTTGGGCTGGATTCTCCTCTGCAATCCTTCCTGAAGTTGGGCAGAATAGTGGCAGAGAATTATGGAAAATTTGGCCAGTGAGTCCTACTGCTGCCTCACTGCCTGATCTGCATTTTCTTCCTCCCACCACCCCCCATTCCGCTGGGAATGCCACTGGCTGCTGCTTCTACACCCGAAACATGCAAATCACACTGGGAGAGATGGGGCCCAGGTCTCTGACAAATTTCCCTCCAGTTCGCTCATGTTACTACTGCTTCCCAATGCCACCATGGAGAAGGTAACAGTAGGCTCTGAGAAGTGGCACAAATATTGCCAAAGTTGCCTCATGGAGGGATAGGGCCTTGTCATGGCAACCTCATCCTTCAGTCTTTCCCCCAGTGATTTACCTATTTGGCCTTTGGCTCTGGCAAGGCCTACAAGGCTGCAGCACCATCAGTCTTTGGGAAGCTTCTGCCCCTTCAATGCTGCTCCCGCCTCTTGTGGTGCTGCAGCATTTTCCCCAGGGCTGATGGTGGGTTGTTTCTTGGACTGAGCATCAGTGAGCAGCTTATTGATGAGTAAGTGCCACTTGATAGCACTGTTTTTTTATTTGCTTATGGGATCTGGGCATCGCTGGCAAGGCCAGCATTTATTGCCCATCCCTAGTTGCCCTTGAGAAGGTGGTGGTGAGCCGCCTTCTTGAACCGCTGCAGTCCGTGTGGTGAAGATACTCCCACAGTGCTGTTAAGAAGGGAGTTCCAGGATTTTGACCCAGTGACGATGAAGGATCGGCGATACACTTCTAAGTCAGGATAGTGTGTGACTTGGAGGTGGTGGTCTTCCCATGCGCCTGCTGCCCTTGTCCTTCTAGGTGGAAGAGGTCGCGGGTTCGGGAGGTGCTGCTGAAGAAGCCGTGGCGAGTTGCTGCAGTGCATCTTGTAGATGGTACACACTGCAGCCACGATACGCAGGTGGTGGAGGGAGTGAATGTTTAAGATGGTGGATGGGGTGCCAATCAAACGGGCTGCTTTGTCCTGGATGGTGTCGAGCTTCTTCAGTGTTGTTGCAGCTGCACTCATCCAGGCAAGTGGAGAGTATTCCATCAAACTCCTTACTTGTGCCGTGTAGATGGTGGAAAGGCATTAGGGAGTCAGGAGGTGAGATACTCACCGCAGAATACCTAGCCTCTGACCTGCTCTTGTTGCCACAGTATTTATGTGGCTGGTCCAGTTAAGTTTCTGGTCAATGGTGACCCCCAGGATGTTGATTGTGGGGGATTTGGCGATGGTAATGCCGTTGAATGTCAAGGGGATGTGGTTAGACTCTCGCTTGTTGGAGATAGCCAGTGCCTGGCACTTCTGTGGCACGAATGTTACCTGCCACTTATCAGCCCAAGCCTGAACGTCGTCCAGGTCTTGTTGCATGCGGGCATGGACTGCTTCATTATCTGAGGAGTTGTGAATGGTGCTGAACACTGTGCAGTCATCAGCAAGCATCCCCATTTCTGACCTTATGTTGGAGGGAAGGTCATTGATGAAGCAGCTGAAGATGGTTGGGCCTAGGACACTGCCCTGAGGAACTCCTGCAGCGATGTCCTGGGGCTGTGATGATTGACCTTCAATCACCACAAACATCTTCCTTTGTGCTAGGTATGACTCCAGCCAGTGGAGAATTTTCCCCCCGATTCCCATTGACTTCAGTTTTATTAGGGCTCCTTGATGCCACACTCGGTCAAATGTTGCCTTGATGTCAAGGGCAGTCACTCTCACCTCACCTCTGGAATTCAGCTCCTTTGTCCATGTTTGGACCAAAGCTGTAATGAGGTCGGGAGCGAGTGGTCTTGGCGGAACCCAAACTGGGCATCAGTGAGCAGGTTATTGGTGAGTAAGTGCCACTTGATAGCACTGTCGATGACACCTTCCATCACTTCACTGATGTTTGAGAGTAGACTGATGGGGCAGTAATTGGCTGGGTTGGATTTGCCCTGCTTTTTGTGGACAGGACATTCCTGGGCAATTTTCGACATCGTCGGGTAGATTCCAGTGTTATAGCTGTACTGGAACAGCTTGGCTAGAGGCGTGGCTAGTTCTGGAGCACAGGTCTTCAAAACTACAGCCGGGATGTTGTTGGGGCCCATAGCCTTTATTGTGTCCAGTGCACTCAGCCATTTCTAGATGTTACATGGAGTGAATCGAATTAGCTGAAGACTGGTATCTGTAATGGTGGGGTCTTCAGGAGGAAGCCAAGAAAGATCATCCATCAGTTTACTTCTATTATTTTGTTCAAGTAGTTTTCATAAAATACTAGTGTAAAGTCTGTGGGTTGTTTAGTTAATTAATACACAGACTACCAGAGTAACTTAAAACAGGACTTTACTATTCGAAGGTCAGGGCGAATCTGCCCAATAAGTCCTGACACAGCACTTATATACCGGTGTGGTCACCGTCAGTATTACAGTATACAGAAGCCAACAAAGTAGTGCAACACCTAAAGTAGTTCTCTTAAAGGTAGACGGGTACATACACTACAATCCTCCCTTTTTAGCTTACAACATACTGATTCCCCATTAAACATACATTATAACATATATACAACTTTATGCAAGACAGTTCACAGATTCAGTCTCTCTGGAGGTTTCCGGACTCTGTCCGGATAACGCCTCGGTGGTGTCGTAACTCCCGGCGGGGTAGTAGGTGCTTCTGGCAAGGTCGATTCGGCTTGAAGGACAGTGTCAGGTTCATCTGATTCCAGTATTACCAGATCGGAGGTAGGTGTTCTGGGTATCTCTGTCTCAACATTAACCATGTAAGGTGGTGGAGTAGGTTGGCCATTTGTGGCTGACCCTATGATCTGGTCAACATGGCGCCTTATACTGTCCCCAATGTCCACCGTATACATCAACGGCCCTAGCCTTTTTCCAATAGTTCCAGGCTGCCATTTCTCGGTACGGTAGTCCCGGGCCAAAACTTGTTGACCTATCTGAAAAGATCTAGTTGGCCTTTCATTCATGCCCTGGAATTGCCGGTTCTCTACGTCCCTTCTGACGTTTGGCTTAAGCAAATCCAGCCGGCATCTTAGTCGTCTATTAAAAAACATCATGGCGGGAGTTTGATTTGTGACCGCATGTGTTGCATTCCTGTACGCCAACAAGAAGCTATCCACCTTATGTTGTAAGTTAATGGCTTCATTACCCATGGCCCTTATGGCCTTCTTGAAGGTCTGGACAAACCTTTCAGCCAATCCATTGGAGGCGGGATGGTATGGGGCTGACGTGTAGTGCTTAACCCCATTGCTCTTTAAGAATTTCTTGAATTCTTCGGACACAAATTGCGGTCCATTATCAGAACAGATCTGTTCCGGCAGCCCATTCCTAGCAAACATGGTCCTTAACACTGTGATGGTTTTTTCCGTGGTGGTGGTGGACATCTTTATTACCTCCGGCCACTTGGAGTGTGCACCCACCGCTATTAGAAACATTGAGTCCATAAATGGACCAGCAAAGTCGATGTGTACCCTTTGCCAAGGAGATGAGGGCCACTCCCATGGATGCAGAGGAGCCTGTGGTGGTGCGTTTTGGACCTTCTGGCATCCTAGACAGCTCTTAGTGATTTCTTCGATGTCCCCATCAATACCTGGCCACCACACAAATGCTCTTGCTAGGTTCTTCATTTTCACTCCACCCAGATGTCCCTCGTGCAGCTCCTTTAACACCTTCTGTTGAAGTTTGGGTGGAATCACCACTCTAGATCCACACATCAGGGTTCCTCGACACACTGACAGCTGTTCTTTTCTCTGCGAAAATGCTGGCAGCGTTGGTTCGCCCTGTGCTGGCCATCCCTCCACCGTTAAATCATAGACTCGTGAGAGAGTCGGGTCATTTCTTGTTTCGTTTTGGATCATCGAATTTGTTACTGGTAGACATTCCACTATGGATGAGTGGAACATCTCTACCGGGTCCACTGTAGTCGCTTCTTCTACTATCGGCAATGGCAAGCGCGATAACCCATCAGCATTTCCATGCTGTTTGGACCTTTTGTATTCGATGTCATATTGGTGTGCCCCAAGTAACACGGACCACCTCTGTAACCTTTGCGCTGTCATGGTGGAAACGGCCTTGTTAGGGTTGAATATGTCAGTAATGTGAACTTCTTGCCCTGCAGGTAATGATTGAATTTCTTTACGCCCCACACAAGGCTGAGGGCCTCCCTATCTATTTGAGCATAATTTCGCTCCGCGGAGGTCAATGATCGGGACGCGAATGCCACTGGCCTTTCCGAGCCATTTGGTAACTTGTGTGAAAGTACTGCTCCAATTCCATAGGGGGAAGCATCACAAGCTAGACAAAGAGGTAACGTTGGGTTGAAATGAGCCAACACTTCTTCAGAGGTAATCAACGCCTTGCTTCTGCGAAAGGCGTTTTTACATTCCTCACTCCACTTCCATGGTACTTCTTTCCGCAACAGAGCATTCAGCGGATGCAGCACCGTGGATAGATTCGGCAGAAACTTGTGATAATAATTAATCAACCCCAAGAATGATCTTAACTGTGATACGTTTTCCGGAGCGGGGGCCTTCACGACAGCTTCTATCTTGTCAGGTGACTTGTGCAGCCCCTCTCGGTCAATGACATGACCGCAGTACGAGATCCGTTTTTGGAAGAACTCACATTTCTTGCGATTAACTCGAAGGCCATATTCCTTCAACCTAGTGAGCACCAGTTTCAAATTTGTGAGGTGTTCTTCCTCGTCTTCTCCCGTAATCAGGATATCGTCTAAGTAACACTGCGTGCTTGAAATTCCTTGTAATACCTGCTCCATGGCCCTCTGCCAAATTGCTGGAGCCGAAGCAACCCCAAAAACCAGTCTATTATAACGATACAAGCCTCTGTGTGTGTTGATGGTGAGGTACTGACGCGACTCTTCCTCGACTTCCATTTGTAAGTATGCCTGTGCCAGGTCTATCTTGGTGAAGTGTTTCCCTCCAGCCAACGAAGCAAAGATGTCTTCAATCCGCGGAAGCGGGTATTGTACCGTGTGAAGCACCGGATTCACTGTGATCTTGAAGTCTCCGCAGATGCGGACCTTCCCCGGTCCCCCTGGCTTGTTACTTGGTGAAGACTTCATGACGGGAACAATGGGCGTGGCCCACTCACTCCAGTCCACTTTTGACAGTACCCCTGATCGTTCAAGTTCTTCCAGTTCTGCCTCCACAGCAGGTCGTATCGCGTAAGGTACCGATCTGGCTTTGAAAAATTTTGGGCTTGCATGTTCTGCAATCTTAACCTTTGCTTTAATTCCTCGCAGTGTTCCCAGTCCTTGCTGGAATACCTCTTTAGCTTCGTCCATTATTCTGGACAACCATTCAGGTTTGACATCTTCCTTTCCGGAATCTACCGTCATGGTGTTTAGTGAATGCAAGTCTATCTTTATTTTCCTGATCCACTCCCGTCCCAGAAGTGGTGGACCTCCCTCAGGCAACACATACAGGTCCATCCTTTGGTGATCTTTGTCCTTGTATCTCACCTTGACTTCTATCTTTCCGATGGGGTATACTTTGTGCCCCGTGTATGTCTGCAATACTAGTTCCGTATCCCGTAGGGGAATATGCTTGAATAACTTTTTATAACCATGCTTATTCATGACCGTCAACGCCGATCCGGTGTCCACTTCCATTTTCACTTGGACTTTTGCAATCTGTAGTGTGATCCAGATAGCTTGTCGGTCAGCTTCATTACTCACATTGTGAATTCTCAGACTATCCAGTTCCTTGCAGTTGGAGTGTGAGTCCGAATTCTGTTCTTCCGGACTCTTCCTAGTCACCTCATGTACCTTCCTGTACCTCTTTTGTGGTGACTCATTATTGTTGGTCTTCTTTCCTGACCGACATACCTTAGCTATGTGACCGAGCTTGCCACATTTCCTACATTCCTGGTTTTTAAACCAGCATTGGTTCTGGTCGTATGTTGTCTTCCCACAACGATAGCATTTCGTTGTACCCGAAGTAATTTGCTGCACACTGAGTGCCGCTGCCTTTAGCTGCATTTCCGCCGTTCCTTTCGCTGCGGCTTCGTTCGATGCAGCAATAAGGACAGCCTTATCAAGTGTAAGATCGTTCTCTTCGAGCAGTCGTTTTTGTGTTTCTTCCTTCGACATTCCGCACACGAATTTGTCTCTGAGTGCCTCTGCCAGATTTTCCCTAAACTGACAGTGTTTCGCTAGCCTACGCAGTTCAATCAGGTACTCCACGTTGCTTTCCTCTTTCCGTTGCGTTCTCGCGTAAAATTTTGATCGTTCCACTAACATCAGTGGTGCGGGGTTAAAATGATCCTTCAGGACAGCAACAATATCATCGAAAGTCTGATCCGCCGGTTTAGCTGGTGCTAGTAGATGCTTCAAGAGCCCGTATGTCTTCGCGCCCATCGAGTTTAGCAAGGTTATAGCTTTGCCATCTTCTTCTATTTTATTGGCCTCACCATAGATCTCAATGCGTTCCACATACGTGGCCCAGTCTTCTACCTCGGAATTAAAATCATTGATGTTACCACGCTTAGGCATCTTCCTCTCTTCCTGATAACACCACGGATTATTTCTTTAAATTTTCTTTTTTTTTCTTCAAGATGGCGGTTCCCGCGAAAATGGCGGTTTCCCACGCTTATCTTCTCTCCCCGCCCACTTCAATGGCGGTTCCCCGCTTCTGTCTTCTTCTCCGCCTAATGGCGGCTTCCCGCGTTTCTTCCCCTGGCGGGAGGGGTACACTTTCCCCACGGGCGATGGCCGCTGGCTTTCAGGTTCACAGCCTGCGCGTCGGCTTCAGTGCTTTCCCTTTTCTCGGCAGGGCAACCGGCGCTGGGTACACCCCGTTGACGGCGAACAGTTTCAGCCGCTGGGCTGGCTCTCGCTCAGTTCCCCTTGCTCGGACTCTGTCTCTCTCCCGCTCGCTCGGCTCTACCGGCGCTGGGTACACCCCGTTGACGGCGAACAGTTTCAGCTGCTGGACTGGCTCTCGCTCAGTCTCCCTTGGTCGGCTCTGCCTCTCCCGCTCGCTCGGCTCCCAATCGCGCCTCCCAGCCCTCTCGCAGTCCGGTGCTTCCCTCCCCGGCTGCGGCTGAGTTTTTATATCTTCCCGCGCCTACGCTCCCGGTCGCAGCGCTTCGTGGCTTCGGTCGCTGCCCGGCCTTTTTCGCCGGTCGCGGTCTAGCTGTCTCACGACGCCATTGCGTCCCCAGCCTGTCTGTACCGCGGCTTCCTTGCTCCACGCTGCCCCAGTCTCAGCGCCCCTGGGCCCGACTTCTGTCCGGCTCCTTTCCCCCTCGACCGTGGTCGAGTGCACCGTCCTTATCCTCCGGTTATTCTTTTTACTTTTCCCTTACTCACAGTCACCGTGGCCGGCTTGCTTCTCGTGCTGATCGGCTCACTCCTCACCATGGCAGAAGGGACAGTCAGTGCCTGTTGCTGATGGAAGTCTTTGTCTCTGAATTCTTCCTCCTTTCCAGCTCTGCAGACTCGAGTTTTCTCCCAGCAGAATGACGAGGGCGGTTGCCTCTTCTCGACGCTCGTTAACTGCTTCGGAAGTATTGTTGCCACAGGGTACGATCGGACTCGTCGCCACTGTAAAGTCTGTGGGTTGTTTAGTTAATTAATACACAGACTACCAGAGTAACTTAAAACAGGACTTTACTATTCGAAGGTCAGGGCGAATCTGCCCAATAAGTCCTGACACAGCACTTATATACCGGTGTGGTCACCGTCGGTATTACAGTATACAGAAGCCAACAAAGTAGTGCAACACCTAAAGTAGTTCTCTTAAAGGTAGACGGGTACATACACTACAACTAGCAACGTAACTCAGTTGTAATATATGATTATCACATCATCACTTTCAAGATTTCTCACTATGCTGCCACAGAGGGAGCTGGGTGTAATATATGTTAAAAATACAACCATTGCTTAGCTGTCAATGGGTTAAATTCAAAGGGCAGCAGATAGCTTGTTTACATCAAGTAAGACTGATGTGTGGAAGCATGGTGTGTTCTTTGTTTAATATGATTACACAAAGATAATTTGTACTGATTATACTATGTGAATCTGATCATAACTGTTACTCTATATGTTCACTCAACTTAAGAATTAGCATCAAGCTTTGCCTCATCAAGGCCGGAATTTTCCCGTTGCCGAGCGGGCGGGTTTGGGGGCGGGTCGGCAGTAAAAATCCCAGAAATTGCGAGCGCATCAGGAACTCGCCATCATCCTGCCGCCTCGTGCATTTAACTTGGGTAGCTTTGAAGGTGCGGCACGGACCCGATCGGTAGAGGTGCATGAGCTCATCCAAGTCGAGAGACCCTTAAAAGGGTTTTTAACATCAGCTTTTGACTTTTACTGCAGGAGCACGGGATTCACCTCGACTGTGAAGGGAAGGTGGAAGCTCAGTGGCCACTGGCGAGTGCATTCATTGAGAGCTGGGAAAAGCACATAAATACTCCAACATTACACCTGATTACTAGCCTCATGGAAAGGCTGTTGCTGACTACATTTTGTCCACAGATTTAGGTGTCAGCAGGTTGCAGGTCATTTCTGAAACTCGGAAGCCATTCTCTCCACATTCCTACTCAGTATCACAACAATGAGGGATTGGCCCTCTGATCTCCAGTTTACCTGCCATCTACTACATCAGCATGGGTGCCTCTTATACTGCCTCACCTTGGTCCTCAGAATCGGACCAAGATGAGCCCCACCATCAGCAGCAGCAACAACCACAACAGCAGACTTCTCCTCAACGACCTGATGCTCCACAGGAGAGAAGGGTCACCACAGGGCTGCAGCGCACCAGAGACGATACCCCCAATACAGGGTATACAGGCAGAGGATGAGCTTCCTCAATGTGACTGAGCAGCAGTGCTTCAAACGGCTGAGACTATCACGTCGCAGACATTGTAGCTTGCTGCAAAAAGACCTGCTGCCCAGAGATCCTGGTGGACACTCCTTACCAGTGACTCTCAAAGTCACCATCGCCCGCAATTTCTTCACCTCAGGCTCCTTCCAGTGATCTGCAGCAGACATTTGCGAGATCTCGCAGTCGGCCGCCCACAGATGCATCACCCAGGTGACCAATGCCATGTTTGACAAGTCAGCCAATGATATCAAAATTTGCCACTGATGAAGCCAGTGTTACTGAGCAGGCGCTCGGCTTTGTGGTTCTGGATGACTTCCCACAGGTGCATGGCATCATCGACTGCACACGTGGCCATGAAGGCACCCCCTCATCATCCAGGAGTGTTTGTGAACCGCAGGGGCTTCTACTCCCTCAACATGCAGCTCATCTGCAACAATAAAAAGATGATCATGCATGTGTGCGCCAGATTCCCTGGCAGCTGTCATGACTCTTTCATGTTGCACCAGTCCACCCTCCCTCAGGTCTTTGCAACTCCAAACAGACTTACCGGCTGGCTGCTTGAAGACAAAGGCTATCCACTGAAGACGTGGCTCATGACACCCTTGAGGTTGCCAAGTACTGAGGCCAAGGAGCGTCATAATGATGTGTCATAGAGCAAACAATAGACATGCTGAAGATGCGCTTCAGATGCCTTGAGAGATCTGGAGGAGCCCTTCAGTACTCACCAGCCAGGGTCTCCAGAATCATCGTCGTTTGCTGTGGCTGCACAACATAACACAGCAGCGAGAATTGGAGCTGCAGGAGGAGTAAGGCACAGAGCTCACAGCCTCTTCAGAGGAGGAGGAGGAGCAGGTGGAAGATGAGGAGGAGGAGAAGGAGGAACCTGAGATGGAGATGGCATCAGCAGTGGTGCACATTGCTGCCCAGGAGGCCCGGGATGACCTCATCATGGTCAAATTTACTTAACTTGCTCCAATGCAGCCATATGGCTGCCACATGCTGTACTAAGATCCCCCCCTAACAACACCATAAAGCATCCCTACAATGAACAAGGCATTCCTCTTGTTGTGTATGTGCCTTTAAGAGAAGAACTGATTCTATACTGCAGTACCGGCAGTGACCACCCCTGTATATAAAGCCATAGCAGGCTTCTGTATTTCAGTCTTGAATTACTCTCCACACCACAGTAAATACCTGTTTTATTGTTCTCCTGCAGTCTGAGTATTATTGATCCTCGGACACTACACTGGCGACGGGCAGGTTTGAACTCACCTGCAGTGCTGCATCACCTCACAGGGATCTTTTCCCTGAAGAGAAGCTTCTTGGAGGTCGAAGTCAGAACGGCGGGCGTCGAACGCGGGCAACCGCCCAGGGATCCATCGGAGAGTTGCAGGGGAGGCTGTGGAGAGCTGGGCCTGGCTTCCCAGTCAAGGTGTTCCAGCAAGTCGTGCTGGTAGCAGGTAGTGCGCTGACCCTTCTGGACTGTGGCGGGCTCGGGCTCGATCGAGCGGCTCTGCAAAGGGGCCGTGCAGCGTCGTCGGGAGGAAGAGAGAGAGAGAGAGTGGAGCGCACAGGGCGCGGTCGGTGCTCAAGAACAGGGCAGCGTGGAGAGGATAGAATGCGGCGAAGGAAAAGTGAGACGCGCCAAAGCCGCGGGTCGCCGCCATTACCCTGTAGAACGCTAGGAGCAGCGTGGCAGCAAGGGGAAGAAGGAAAAGCGCGGGAGGCGCCATTTTATTCCATTGGGGAAGAAGGAACAGCGCGGGAGGCGCCATTTTATTACATTGGGGAAGAAGAAAAAGCGCGGGAGGCGCCATTTTAAATCACCCAAGATGCCGAAGAGTGGCACTATCACTGCTTTCGACAACGAGGTAGAAGACTGGACCACGTATGTGGAAAGAACTGAAGTGTACTGCAATGCCAATGAGGTGGCCAATGGAAAGAAGGCGTCGGTATTATTAAATTTGATGGGCGCGAGAACGTACAGCCTATTGCGGAATTTAATTACTCCAGCTAAACCAATGGAGAAAAGTTTTGAAGAGATTGTTAATATCTTACAGGAACACCTAAACCCTACACCACTGCTGATAGCAGAAAGATTCAAGTTCCATAAAAGAAACCAGCACAAAGATGAGAACAATGCTGACTATCTTACGGAACTACGCAAGTTATCGAAGCACTGCCAGTTCGGAGCAGGACTGGCAGACAGCTTGCGGGATAAGTTTGTCTGCGGGCTCCAGAGTGAAGGAACCCAGAAACGACTACTTTCGGAAAAGGACCTGACGCTAGAACAGGCTTTCAGCATGGCAGTATCCTACGAAGCAGCAGCACGGGGAGCTGCGGAGATACAACAGAAACCACAGGAATACAGCGCTAACGAAATGGCGTATGGAGCAGAAAAGTGCTATCGCTGCGGCAGAACAACCCATGATCAGAAGGACTGCTGGGTTAAGGACAAAGTATGCAGGCAATGTGGGAAAATGGGACACATAGCAAGAGTCTGCAGGTCGGGAAAGAAAACCAACACTACAAGAACTACTAAGGAAAAGTACAAGAAAGTAAAGAAATTGACAGACAGTAGTTCGGAAGATCAGGAGAGTGATAAGGACTCCGGGAGCAGGAGACTAAGTTGTCTAAAGTTACACAACGTGATCGCAAAGAAGGATTACCGAACCATTTGGGTCACCCTCATGATAGCAGGGTCCCCAGTAAAGATGGAATTGGACACAGGATCAGCCCTAACTGTCATGAATCGACGAGACTATGAGCGGCTATTCTCACACATACCCTTGAAGGACACGTCCATTGTATTGAAGACATACACGGGGCAAAAAGTCTACCCCAGAGGAAAAATAAGGGTGCCAGTTGAATACAACGGCAAGGAAACACAGAAACTGTATCTATATATACTACCAGATGGAGGACCACCATTATTGGGATGTGAATGGATCCGAAAAATACAATTGGATTGGCATTCCATTCAGGCGCTAACTGTGACTGATAAAAAGGATGATGACGTCACACCTGGACGACTGTCAAAAATTCTAACTGACGCAAAAGAGGTGTTCCAACAAGGACTTGGGACTCTAAAAGGAGTAACGGCAATGATAAAAATCGAAGATAAGGCAAACCTGTGGTAAACCACTGTTATTGTATATTGTTACCTCTGGGTGGCGCTGTGTACCAAGGCATGCCTCAGCTGACTCCGCCCACATGACCAGGTATAAAGGTGGGGGTTTCACCGACTCACTTCCTTCTTGGAACCAGCCACCCACGAGAGGCATGCTCTGTTCTCTAGTTAATAAAAGCCTTTTCATCACCTTCCTGATTCATCGTCTTTTATGGAGTAATTGATAAGCGTATCAATTTTATTAACTAGAAGTAAAATGGTGACACCTGAACAGCAACAACAGCAGGCGTTGCTGCGAGCCCTCAGACCGGCATGCCTGGACCTCGACCCTCAAGCAGCGGGTTCATCAACCAATTTCGAACACTGGCTGAGCTGCTTTGAATCCTTCCTAGGAGCTTCCGCCGTGACATCGGAGGAGAACAAACTAAAAGTTTTGACCGCCCAGGTGAGCCCTCAAGTATATACGCTCATCCGGGACGCTACTACGTACACGGCGGCCCTCGAACTACTAAAAGGGCAATACACGCGCCGAGTGAACACGATTTACGCCAGACACCTCTTGGGATCCCGCAGGCAGCAACCGGGGGAATCGGTAGAGGCATTTTTACGGGCGTTACAGACACTCTGCAGAGACTGCGACTGTAAGGAGGTAACGGCTGCGGGGCACGCGGAGGGACTTACTTGTGATGCCTTCGTCAGGGGCCTCCAGTCCGACTACTCCCGGCAGAGACTGCTCGAAAGCAAGGAGCTCGACCTGAAGATGGCCGTAGCCCTTGCGCTCTCGCTAGATGCGGCCCACCGAAACCTCGAAGCATACTCACGTAACGGCGCCGCGCCATGGCCATCGCGACCGTGGGACATGGGACCGCTGCCCCCGGCACCAACTGCTGCAGCGATGTCCCGAAATCAACTGGGACAGCCGCCCCCGGTAAGAACCGCAGCGATGCCCCGTAACCAGGCCCAAAAATGCTATTTCTGTGGCCAGTTAAAACACCCTAGAGCGCACTGCCCGGCTAAGACCGCTACCTGCTCGGGCTGCGGGAAGAAAGGCCATTACGCCAATGCCTGCAGGGGGAAACCAGCGAACGCCAGCAGCGCTGCGTGCGAACCATGGGGGCAGCCATCTTATCCGCCATTTTGTGCACCTCCGGCCGCATGGCCGCCGCCATTTTATTCGCCGCACTCAACCGCCACTTCGTCTCCGGACTCGACCACCGTCTCGTCGGACGACCATACCGACTCACTAAGCCATACACTGGCCTCCGTTACGCTGGATCAAGCCCTCCCTCATCATCTATCCAGCTCCATGATGGATATCACGGTAAACGGCCGCGCCACCACTTGCCTAATCGACAGCGGGAGCACAGAGAGTTTTATTCACCCAGACACGGTACGTAGCCACTCCCTCACGGTCCTGCCGACGCGCCATCGGATTTCTATGGCGTCCAAGTCCCATTCAATGGACGTCGGCGGCTACTGTGTGGTGACCCTTTCGGTTGGGGGCACAGAATATAAAAATTTTAAACTTCTAGTCCTGCCCCGTCTCTGCGCTGCCGTGCTGCTAGGGTTGGATTTTCAGTGCCACCTTAAAAGTGTCACATTAGCATACGGTGGACCCCTCCCCCCACTCACAGTCTGCAACCAACACCTTTTAAATCGCCCGCCGCAAACCACCTGCAGCCTTTCCACACTAAAAGTCCCCCCCCCCTCCCTTGTTCGCTAACCTCACCCACGACTGTAAACCCATCGCTACCAAGAGCAGGCGGTACAGCGCCGGGGACAGAGCTTTCATTAGCTCTGAGGTGGAGCGGCTCTTGAAGGAGGGCATTATCGAAGGGAGCACTAGCCCCTGGCGAGCCCAGGTTGTAGTCGTTAAAACCACTGATAAACGCCGCCTGGTCATTGACTACAGCCAAACCATAAACCGGTACACTTAGCTGGACGCATACCCCCTTCCTCGCATATCTGATATGGTCAACCAGATTGCGCAATACAAAGTATTCTCCACCATTGACCTTAAGTCAGCATACCACCAGCTCCCCATCCGCCATGAGGACCGCCAGTATACTGCCTTCGAGGCGAACGGCCGCCTCTACCACTTCCTTAGGGTTCCCTTCGGCGTCACCAACGGGGTTTCGGTCTTCCAAAGGGAGATGGACCGGATGGTTGACGAGAACGCGCTGCAGGCCACCTTTCCCTATCTGGATAACGTCACCATCCGTGGCCACGACCAGCAGGACCATGACGTTAATCTAGAAAAATTCCTCCGTACGGCCCAACGGCTGAACCTAACGTACAATAAAGAGAAATGTATGTTTCGCACCAAACGCCTCGCCATTCTCGGCTGCGTGGTGGAGAACGGAGTCATCGGGCCCGACCCCGACAGAATGCGCCCCCTAATGGAGCTACCCCTCCCCCACTGCCAAAAAGCACTGAAGAGATGCCTGGGGTTTTTCTCCTACTATGCCCAGTGGGTTCCCCACTATGCAGACAAAGCTAGACCCCTCATCAAATCCACCTCCTTCCCCCTGACACCAGAGGCGTGTGCAGCCTTCACTCTTATCAAGAGCGATATCGCGAAGGCCACAATGCACGCAGTGGATGAGTCGATCCCCTTCCAAGTGGAGAGCGATGCATCCGACTTCGCCCTAGCTGCGACCCTTAACCAGGCGGGCAGACCCGTGGCCTTTTTCTCAAGGACCCTCCAGGGCCCCGAGACCCGACACTCCTCTGTCGAAAAGGAGGCCCAGGCTATTGTGGAAGCGGTGCGTCACTGGAGGCATTACCTGGCCGGAAAACGGTTTACCCTGCTCACTGACCAGCGTTCAGTAGCTTTTATGTTTAATAATAAGCAGAGGGGCAAAATCAAGAACGACAAGATCTTGAGGTGGAGAATCGAACTCTCCACCTACAATTATGATATCTTGTACCGGCCCGGGAAACTAAATGAGCCCCCAGACGCCCTATCACGTGGTACATGCGCCAACGCGCAGGTTGGTAGACTGCAGACCCTCCACAATGACCTCTGCCACCCGGGGGTCACCAGGTTCTTCCATTTCATCAAATCCCGTAACCTGCCCTACTCCATCGAGGAGGTCAGGACCATGACCAGGAACTGCCAAATCTGTGCCGAGTGCAAACCGCACTTTTATAGGCCGGACAGAGCAAGCCTGATCAAGGCCACTCGCCCCTTCGAGCGCCTGAGCGTCGATTTTAAAGGGCCCCTCCCCTCCTCTGACCGCAATGTGTACTTCCTCAACATAATTGATGAGTACTCCCGTTTCCCGTTTGCCATCCCTTGCCCAGACATGACCAGTACCACGGTCATCAAATGTCTGAATGACCTCTTCGCCTTGTTCGGGTTCCCTAGCTATATACATAGCGACAGGGGCTCATCTTTCATGAGCGACGAACTTCGGCAGTACCTGCTAGCGAGAGGTATTGCTACGAGCAGAACCACCAGCTACAACCCCCGGGGGAACGGCCAGGTGGAAAGAGAGAACGCGACGGTTTGGAAGGCCGTCCTCTTAGCCTTAAAATCTAAGGGCCTTCCGACCTCTCGCTGGCAGGAGGTCCTCCCTGCGGCGCTCCACTCCATCCGGTCACTGCTTTGTACTGCCACTAATGCCACCCCTCATGAGCAAATGTTCGTTTTCCCCAGGAAGTCCACATCGGGAACCTCGCTACCGGCATGGCTGACTTCTCCTGGGCCCGTCCTACTGCGGAGGCACGTAAGGACCCATAAAACGGACCCCCTGGTCGAGAGGGTGCACCTCCTACACGCCAACCCCCAGTATGCCTGGGTGACATACCCAGACGGGCGGGAGGACACGGTCTCCATACGAGATCTCGCACCCTCGGGTACCCCTGAACTACCACCGTTATCCCCCACCACCCCTCCCAATCCAACCCCTGTAGACGACATGCCGGAGCCCCAGGACCCTTCGTTGACCACCCAGACACCAGATCCGACGTTGGATGCTGCAACACCGCCGCCGCCACCACGACGATCAGGACGTCAGACAAGGCCTCCTGATAGACTTAACTACACGAACTTGTAGTACCCTTCACCCTGCCGGACTTAATTTTAAACAAGGGGTGAATGTGGTAAACCACTGTTATTGTATATTGTTACCTCTGGGTGGCGCTGTGTACCAAGGCATGCCTCAGCTGACTCCGCCCACATGACCAGGTATAAAGGTGGGGGTTTCGCCGACTCACTTCCTTCTTGGAACCAGCCACCCACGAGAGGCATGCTCTGTTCTCTAGTTAATAAAAGCCTTTTCATCACCTTCCTGATTCATCGTCTTTTATGGAGTAATTGATAAGCGTATCAAAACCCAAAATTTTTTAAGGCCAGACCGGTACCTTATGCGATCCGCCCAGCCGTTGAAGCAGAGCTGGAGAGTCTGGAGCGTTCGGGTGTGCTGTCCAAGGTGGACTGGAGCGAGTGGGCCACACCCATCGTTCCTGTAATGAAGAAATCATTCAGCAGCACGCCTGGGGAACCAAAGAAGGTTCGCATCTGTGGGGACTTCAAGGTAACTGTGAACCCAGTCCTGCACACAGTACAATATCCACTTCCACGGATAGAAGATATTTTCGCCTCACTATCTGGAGGGAAATGCTTTACAAAGATTGATCTGGCCCAAGCGTATCTACAAATGGAGGTGGAAGAAGCGTCTAGGAAATACCTCACAATAAACATTCACAAAGGCCTTTACCAGTACAATCGACTGGTATTCGGGGTAGCATCAGCCCCGGCTATTTGGCAGAGGGCGATGGAACAAGTCCTGCAAGGGATCCCAGGGACCCAGTGTTATTTGGACGACATCCTGGTTACGGGTGAAAATGACAGTGAACACCTTGCCAACCTGGAGCAGGTGCTCACGAGATTACAGGAATATGGGCTACGAGCCAACCACCCCAAATGCGAGTTCTTCAGGAGACAAATCTCGTATTGTGGCCACATGATTGATGAGGAAGGGTTGCATAAGTCGCCGGGCAAGATTGAGGCTGTAGTCAAGGCTCCAGCACCGGAAAATGTGTCGCAACTGAGGTCGTTCCTTGGGTTGGTGAACTACTACCATAAGTTCTTGCCGAATTTATTTACAATTCTGCACCCACTGAACACCCTACTGCAAACTGGAGTAACATGGAAATGGAGTGATGAGTGTAAGCGTGCCTTTCAGAAATGTAAATGCCTAATCACTTCAAAAGAAGTATTGGCCCACTACAATCCAACACTACCGATTCGGTTAGCATGTGATGCGTCTCCCTACGGCATCAGAGCGGTGCTGTCACACAAATTCCCTGACGGTTCAGAGAGGCCAATAGCCTTTGCGTCGCGCTCGTTAACCTCAGCCGAGCGTAACTACACCCAGATTGACAAGGAGGCCCTCAGCCTGGTATGGGGGGTGAAGAAGTTCAATCACTATCTGCACGGGCAGAAATTCACCCTACTGACTGATCATCAGCCCCTGGTCTCCATTTTTAACCCAAAGAAGGGCGTTCCGGTGATGACGGTGCAACGGCTGCAAAGATGGTCACTTTTTCTAGGGGCACATCAGTACAACATAGAGTACAAGGGTACGAAACAGCATGGAAACGCTGATGGGCTGTCGTGCCTACCGTTGCCTACGGTAGAGGAAGCACCTGCAGTGGACCCTGTTGAGATATTCCATGCGACCACAGTCGAATGTCTACCTATTACAAACTCAAGTATAGAGAAGGAAACCCGAAATGACCCGACACTCTCTCGGGTCTATGATTTGACGGTGAAGGGATGGCCAGCACATGGCGACTCACTGTTGCCAGCATTCTCGCCAAGGAGAGAACAGCTGTCAGTGTGCCGGGGGACCTTGACGTGTGGATCCCGAGTGGTAATTCCACCCAAGTTGAGAGATAGAGTGCTCAATGAGCTTCATGAGGGTCATCTGGGAGGGGTAAAAATGAAGAGCCTAGCCAGGGCGTTTGTGTGGTGGCCGGGAATCGATAAAGAAATCGAGGATATGACCAAGAGATGCACAGGATGCCAGAAGGTCCAAAACGCTCCACCACAGGCCCCGCTACATCCATGGGAGTGGCCCTCATCTCCATGGCAACGGGTACACATTGATTTTGCTGGTCCATTTATGGACTCAATGTTCCTAATCGCTGTGGACGCCCATTCAAAATGGCCAGAGGTCATCAAAATGTCCTCCACCACCACGCAGAAAACTATTGCAGTCCTACGGACCATCTTCGCCAGGAATGGCTTGCCAGAACAGATTTGCTCCAACAATGGGCCACAGTTTGTGTCAGAGGATTTCCGGAGGTTTCTGAGGAATAATGGGGTGAAGCATTACACATCTGCCCCATATCATCCAGCCACAAATGGATTGGCTGAGAGGTTTGTTCAGACCTTTAAAAAGGCCATAAAGGCAATGCATAATGACGACATACCACTACAACACAAGGTGGATAATTTCTTGTTTGCTTACCGGAATGCGACACATGCAGTCACCAACCAAGCTCCAGCCATAATGTTCTTCAACCGAAGGCTAAGATGTCACCTGGATTTGCTCAAACCAAACATAAGACGAGATGTTGAGTGATATGCCTATCAATTAGTCCAATAAAAGGCGACGAGTTAAGAACGTAACTGAAGGTTTTTATTGGCTAAATAACAGAGCCCACCCTCGTGGGTGATCCGATCCAACAGGGAGGAATACTAGCCAGTCAGCTACCTTTATACCTGGGCAGGTAATGGGCGGAGTCGGAGGTGGTCAGCCCAGGTATAACAGTGCGACAAGAGGCGACCTCGTGTAGTGATGTGACAGTGAGAACAGTGAGAACAATATACAGTGATAACTATAACAGTGGTTTACCACATTCACCCCTTGTTTAGATTAGAGTCCGGCGGGGTGAAGTGTATTACCAGCTCTGGTATGTCAGTCTGTCCGGAGGCTTCGTTAGCCTCTCCGATCGTCGCAGCGGCGGTGTTACATTATCCGGTGTTAAAGCTGGTGTCTGCGTAGTCGGCAAAGGCTCGTGGGGTTCCGGCATGCCGTCTACCTCGGCTGGACTCGGGGGGTTGGGAGGGGGGGGTGAGGGTGCGAGGTCTCGTAAGGAGACAGTGTCCTCCCGTCCGTCTGGGTAAGCCACATAGGCGTACTGGGGGTTGGCGTGCAGGAGGTTCACCTTCTCGACCAGGGGGTCCGTTTTATGGGCCCTCACGTGCTTTCGCAGCAAGACGGGTCCCGGAGAGGTCAGCCAGGTTGGTAGGGTGGTTCCCGTAGTCGACTTCCTGGGGAAGACAAACATTCGAGCATGGGGGGTGGTGTTAATGGCAGTGCAAAGTAGTGACCGGATGGAGTGCAGCGCAATCGGGAGGACCTCTTGCCAGCGGGAGGTTGGGAGGCCCTTAGACTTTAAGGCTAAGAGGGTGGCCTTCCATACCGTCGCGTTCTCTCTTTCCACCTGGCCGTTCCCTCGGGGGTTGTAGCTGGTGGTCCTGCTTGCTGCAATACCCCTCTCCAATAGGAACTGACGGAGTTCCTCGCTCATGAAGGAGGCGCCCCGGTCACTATGTATATAGTTCGGGAACCCGAACAAGGCGAAGAGTTTGTTCAGGCATTTAATGACCGTGTTACTGGTCATGTCTGGGCAGGGGAAGGCAAAGGGGAAACGGGAGTACTCATCAACGATGTTGAGGAAGTACACATTACGGTCGGATGACGGTAGGGGCCCCTTGAAGTCGATGCTCAGACGCTCGAAGGGGCGGGTGGCCTTGATCAGGCTTGCTCTGTCCGGCTTATAGAAGTGCGGTTTGCACTCAGCACAGATCTGGCAGTTCCTGGTCATGGTCCTGACCTCCTCGATGGAGTATGGCAGGTTGCGGGCCTTAATGAAATGGTAGAGTCTGGTGACTCCGGGGTGGCAGAGGTCATTGTGGAGGGTCTGAAGTCTATCACTTTGCGCGCTGGCGCATGTAATGCGTGAAAGAGCATCAGGGGGGTCGTTCAGTTTACCGGGCCGGTACAAGATCTCATAATCATAGGTGGAAAGCTCGATTCTCCACCTCAAGATTTTGTCGTTCTTGATCTTGCCCCTCAGCTTGTTATTAAACATGAAGGCAACCGAGCGTTGGTCGGTGAGGAGGGTAAATCGTTTGCCTGCCAAGTAGTGCCTCCAGCGCCATACTGCCTCCACAATTGCCTGGGCTTCCTTCTCGACCGACGAGTGTCGGGTCTCGGGGCCCTGTAGGGTCCTTGAGAAGAAGGCTACCGGCCTACCCTCCTGGTTAAGGGTAGCGGCTAGGGCGAAGTCGGATGCATCGCTCTCCACTTGGAAGGGGATTGACTCATCCACTGCGTGCATTGTGGCCTTGGCTATGTCTCCCTTAATGAGGGAGAAGGCCGCGCACGCCTCTTCCGTGAGGGGGAAGGATGTGGTTTTCAGGAGGGGTCTGGCTTTGTCCGCATAATTGGGTACCCATTGGGCATAGTAGGCGAAAAGCCCCAGGGTTCTCCTAAGTGCTTTTGGACAGTGGGGGAGGGGTAGCTCCATGAGGGGGCGCATTCTTTCGGGGTCGGGGCCGATGACTCCGTTCTCTACTACACAGCCAAGGATGGCAAGGCGCGCTGTGTTAAACACGCATTTCTCCTTATTGTAGGTGAGGTTCAGCCGTTGGGCCGTACGGAGGAATTTCTCCAGATTCACGTCATGGTCCTGCCGGTTGCGGCCGCAGATGGTGACGTTATCGAGATAGGGGAAAGTGGCCTGTAGTCCGTTCTGGTCAACCATCCGGTCCATCTCCCGTTGGAAAACCGAGACCCCGTTGGTGACACCAAAGGGGACCCTAAGGAATTGGTAGAGGCGGCCATTCGCCTCGAAGGCGGTGTACTGGCTGTCCTCCGGGCTGATGGGGAGTTGGTGGTAGGCCGACTTGAGGTCGATGGTCGAGAATACGCGGTATTGTGCAATCTCATTGACCATGTCCGATATGCGGGGGAGGGGGTATGCGTCCAGCTGGGTGTATCTGTTTATGGTCTGGCTGTAGTCGATAACCAGGCGATTTTTGTCGCCGGTCTTGACTACCACCACCTGGGCACGCCAGGGGCTGCTGCTCCCCTCAATAATGCCCTCTTTCAGGAGTCGCTGCACCTCAGAGCTAATGAAGGCTCTGTCCCCAGCGCTGTACCGCCTGCTCTTAGTAGCGACAGGTTTGCAGTCGGGGGTGAGGTTAGCGAACAGGGAAGGTGGCGGTACCTTGAGGGTGGATAGGCTGCAGGTGTTACGCGGTGGGCGGTTTAACTTTCGCTGGTTGTCGACTGTGAGTGGGGGGAGGGGTCCACCGTATGCTAGGGTTACACTTTGGAGGTGGGATTGGAAGTCCAGCCCTAGTATGACGGCAGCGCACAGCTGGGGGAGTACGAGGAGTTTAAAATTTTTATACTCTGTCCCTTTAACCGACAATGTCACGACACAGTAGCCGCTGATGTCTGTGGCGTGCGACCTCGATGCCATCGAGATGCGGCTGCGCGTTGGCAGGACGGGGAGGGAGTAGTGGCTCACCGTGTCTGGGTGGATGAAGCTCTCCGTGCTTCCGCTGTCGAACAGGCAGGTCGTGGCGTGGCCGTTGACTTTGATGTCCATCATTGAGCTGGCCAGGTGGTGCGGGTGGGCTTGATCCAGGGTCACGGAAGCTAGGGTGTAGATGAGCGCGTCGTTGTCATGACAAGATGGCGGCGAAGATGGCGGCCCCCGTAGTTCACATGAGGCTCTGTTTAAATCGTTTGCCCCGCACAAAGATGGCCGCCCCTGCTGTTCCCATGAGGCTCTGCAGGCTTCGGCTGCCCCGCACAAAGATGGCCACCCCTGGTTTTCCCATGAGGCTCTGCAGGCTTCGGCTGCCCCGCACAAAGATGGCCGCCCCTGGTTTTCCCATGAGGCTCTGCAGGCTTCGGCTGCCCCGCACAAAGATGGCCGCCCCCAGGGTTCGCATGAGGCACTGCTGGCTTCTGAGGATTTGCTTCTGCAGGCCTTGGAGAAGTGGCCTTTCTTGAGGCAGGTTTTGCAGGTCGAGTTTTTGGCTGGGCAGCGCGACCTCGGATGCTTCTCCTGGCCGCAAAAGAAGCAGCCAGCGGCCCGATCGGGGTTGCCTGATGTCGGGGCCGGTACCGGGGCTAGCGGGCCCGGTCGGATCCGTGATGCAGACGCTGAGGTAGGTCCCGGGGGCAGCGCTGTGAAGGGTGGTGGGGTGGGGGTCGGGCCCGAGTCCCAGGGTCGCGAATAGTACCTGGCAAACGCTTCCTGGTCTTGCTGGGTGGCCTCTAGGGTGAGGGCGAGGGCTTCGGCCTTGTCCAGGTCTATGTCCTTAGCTTCAAGCAGTCTTTGCCGTGTGTAGTCGGAACGTAGGCCTCTCACCAAGGCGTCGCGGACATTGTCTTCCATGTTCGCAGTAGCCGTCACCGCTTTAAAGTCACAGTTCCTGCCGAGTTGTCTCAGCGCTCGTGAAAATTCAGCTATCGATTCTCCTGGCTGTTGCTGGCGAGATCTTAAGAGATGCCTAGTGTACATGTAGTTTACCGGGCTCCGGTACTGCTGTTTCAGTAGGTTGATGGCGTCGTCGTACGTAGTCATGTCCTGGATGAGTGTATATACTCTCGGGCTCGCTTGGGCTTTCAGGACTCTTAGTTTGGATCTCTGAGGGACGACGGCTTCCTCCAGGTACGATTCGAAGCAGTCCAGCCAGTGTTTGAAGTCGTTGGCTGAGTTTGGTGCCTGTGGGTTTAGATCCAGGTATGGTGGTTTCAAGGCTTGCAGCCAAGCCGGCTGGTGTGGCCCGTTGTCTGGAGGCTGCTGTTGCTGTGCTGCTGGGTGAGCTCCTTGCTGTTGCTGTTCATTATCAGACATCTTTAAAATTTAGCCAATAAAATTGATATGCCTATCAATTAGTCCAATAAAAGGCGACGAGTTAAGAACGTAACTGAAGGTTTTTATTGGCTAAATAACAGAGCCCACCCTCGTGGGAGATCCGATCCAACAGGGAGGAATACTAGCCAGTCAGCTACCTTTATACCTGGGCAGGTAATGGGCGGAGTCGGAGGTGGTCAGCCCAGGTATAACAGTGCGACAAGAGGCGACCTCGTGTAGTGATGTGACAGTGAGAACAGTGAGAACAATATACAGTGATAACTATAACAGTGGTTTACCACATTGAGGATAAGCAATTCCAGCACATAAATGAGAAGCCAACCAGGAGCTTCAAAATAGGGCAACCAGTCTTGGCCCGTGACTACCAAACAGAAAAATGGCAGCAAGGAACGATATGCACACAGCAGGGACCACTAATGTACACAGTGGATGTTGGAGAGAGCATCGTGAGACGCCACGCTGACCAGATTCTAGAGCCACAGGAACAAGCCAAACCCATACCACGAGCAGGTGAACCTGGTAATCAACCCGAAGTACAGATTGCGTCTACCTCAGAAGCAGTGGTATTGGAAGCTGACGAACCAACCAATGACAATGAGCCAGAATCAACTCCGCCGCAAGAACAGGATACTCGAGAAAGGCGCTATCCAGTCAGGATCAGGAAGCCTCCTCAAAGAGTGAACTTATAAATGATTATTTCAGTTGATGTATATAGTACAGAGAAAATTGTAATTGTAATTAGTTATTATTTAGTTGTTAAATGAATGTTATGTACTGTTTATCTAAAAGGGGAGGAATTGTTGTGTATGTGCCTTTAAGAGAAGAACTGATTCTATACTGCAGTACCGGCAGTGACCACCCCATATATAAAGCCATAGCAGGCTTCTGTATTTCAGTCTTGAATTACTCTCTGTTCAGTAAATACCTGTTTTATTGTTCTCCTGCAGTCTGAGTATTATTGATCCTCAGACACTACACCTCTCACCCAAACCCCCGATGCTCGAGGTTAAGTAATGTCTCACCATTCACTCCAAGTGACAAAGCCACAAGGTAGCTGGCAAAAATGGACAAGATCGGAAAGTGGTGCAAAGAAATACATTTATTTGTGTATTCAAAAGAACTGAAACTTAGCACTAACATTTTTTCATACACCCATGTGCATACCTTTGTGTGTCTATTTTTATGTCTTTGCTTTTCCGAGTGCTTCTACGAGGTGCAACCCCTGTGGCTCCAGCAGAGGTAGAGGCAGGCTGCTCACTTCCCTGCTGCAACTGCTTAGACACTTTTGCAGACGTCCTCTGGGTTTTGGAGATTGTGATGGCCCCGCCAAAGACTGCTCCTCCTGCAACTATGCAGGGGCAGACTCGGCCATCGAGATCCAAGGAAGCATGTGGGGCTCTGACTGAGGAGAAGGCAATGGAGAGAAGTGAGAGTACTTTGAGAAGAGCCCCCACTTCCATGTCCCCTCTCACCATCATCCCTCTCATGGGCCATCCACACTTCCCTGCTCGCAAGGAGCTGGAGAGCACCTTGCTGCACAGCAGTTGGGCGATGAACGTCCAAGTCTGCGTTTATATCCCTCCTAGAGAATAGGTCTATGAGGGTCTGCCATCTGTTGTCCACAGCTAACATGAGCTCATGTGGACTGGCGCATTAGCAGCTTCATGCAGGTGGCCATTCTTTCCATGGAACAGCACATCGTCGCCATCACAAGTGATGTGGTGGTGCTCATGTTGGAGATGGACTCCTCCATTCTCTGCACATTTGCAGACATTGCAGCTACAAAAGATGCCAGTGCCTCATGCAATTGTTGCTGCCCCTCCAAGATCACCCTCTTTCTCGATGGCCCCCGAGGCTCAGTGTCTGCATGCAGCTCAGCAGAGCTTGGAGCATCCTGAACCCTCCGGCGAGGAGTCTCCACTGCTGTTCCTGTCAACACCACCTACTCTTGCTCACTTGTGAAGTGTGAGACACCAGGTGACAACATTACTTTACCTCGCACAGGACCCACCGAGGTGTGCGTATCTGCGTTGGTGCTGGGTGCGCTTGGATCTGCTGACGGTGTGCCCTCAGAGGCTGGAGCTTTCTCTGAGGAGTCATCTTCCTCCTCCGACTGGACAGTGGTGGGGGTGGGGGGCACTTGCTGGATCTGTGGGAGAGTAAAGAGATGAATTAGATGTGTTATAAAAATGGGTAACATTACCATTTTGTACATGATGACCATTTAGTGGCTGATGACATCAGTCCCCATATGAATGACTGCTGTATGCCATGTGGCTGCATGAGATGTAACTCTGTCACCAGGTTGCTGGGATGTCCCCCTCTCTCCATCTCCCACTGCCAGCAGCACTGCAACTCCAATATCTCCAAGGCCCCCTCCACTGTTGGTGTCAGTTGGGTGAATACTGGAGGGTCACCTCCGGTTCTCTGGGCGTGTTCTGGGCTCTTTTCTCCTGCAAGGAGGAAAAGAAGAGAACATTGAGTGAGAGTTTAAGGAATGGATGGGTTACATCTGTAGAGGGTGACTATGAGGGAGTGGGGTAACAATGCCAAATGGCCTCTTTCTGTGGGTTTACTTGCTATGATTGCATTAAGATGAGGGTTAGTGTCAGAGGTGGTTAGTCAGATGGGGATGTGAGTAAGTACATAGACAAAGAGGGTTGGGTGGATATGCAAGGTACGTTGGTGTGAGGAATGATGTGCAGGAGCAGGCTTGGGAAGGCAGAGTGATGAGGATGTGGTGACAGGTACATCAGGATGAGAGTGAGTGTGGCATTGCACTCACCTTTCCTGATCTCATCAGATCATTGAATCGTTTCCTGCACTGGATCCAGCTCCTCCTCACCACATCCCTGCTGCTGACCTCCTCTGCTATCTCCAGCCAGGCCCTTTCGGTGTCTTTGGGAGGTCTCTTGCGCCTATCTGCAGGGAACAGGACCTCCCTGCGTGCTCTCACTGCCTCCACCAGAGTATGCAGGGATGCATCAGAAAAGCGGGGTGCAGCCCTCTGCCTTTGAGTATCCATCATTGATAGTTTGGAACAGTACTCAGCCCTTTCTATTTCACCTTACACACTCCTCTAGCAACCTTCAAATGAGTTGAGTGCAAGGCTGGTTTCAATATTGGCACTGGAAATGCATCATCGATGACATCATCAGACCCGCTCCATTTAATTGGGTCAGGAAATGCGCATGACTGCTTTAAGTAGGGTCATTAAGTTAAGTCTCCCTGAAGAATGCGGTGAGCAGAATATCGCGTTCCCGACCCGCTACGCAGCCCGCACGCACCCAACCCGACTCCACGGTAAAAATTCCAGCCCAAGTGTTTGCTTGGTCCACCTTCATACAGATTGAAGAAGTACACATGTGAAAGACATGAATATCTGATCACAAGGGGTTACACATCAGGATTATGTTATTGTACAAATAAATATAGGGCAGTATGAGTATATTCTCATAAAAAATAAAACAGCACGGTGGCATAGTGGTTAGCACTGTTGCCTCACAGCGCCAGGGACCCGGGTTCGAATCTGGCCTCGGGTGACTGTCTGTGTGGAGTTTGCACATTCTCCCCGTGTTTGCGTGGGTTTTTTCGGGGTGCTCCGGTTTCCTCCCACAGTCCAAAGATGTGCGGGTTAGGTTGATTGGCTATGATAAATTGACCCTTAGTGTTAGGGGGATTAAATACGTGGGGTTACAGGGATAGGGTGGGATATGTGTTGGTGTAGGGGTTACGGGGATCGGGTGGGATATGTGTCGGTGCAGGCTCGATGGGCCGAAATGGCCTCTATCTGCACTGTGGGGTTTCTGTGATTCTGTGATTCAGACCGCTTATGGGAGCAACTGATGCCACTAAACTCACAGGGAAATGTATAGAAAATCTGAATTCATAGCAAACACATTTGGAAAAAAAAATAGTATCATGTTTTTACAACAATAAAACACCTAAAAATGTTAAGATGAAAAGAGGCAATACATTGCTGCAGCCCATTGAAACTCCAATATAGTATTCTACAAATGTTAGGATACACCTGTGATTTTACACACAGTGAATTTCTTATTTCTACCATGTCCCCATTGCAGGATATTGAACAAAAGCCATATGATACCCAATAGAATGAGAGAGAGGGAAAGTAAAAAGGAGTACTAGGAACTGTGTCTAGCTACAGAGCGGCATTGTCAAGATGCGCGGAAAGAAAAAATAACTTTTAAAAGTCATCAAATTATAGGGCGTTTCCCCCGGTATGCCTTCATCTTCGCTTGCTCAAATCTAAGGATGCACAGCTGGTTTAGCCATCCATCACCAGATCTAGTCGGACCACATCAAGCTCTATCAGGACTTATTCTCCTCTGTCAAAGCTACCTAATAGTCCAGGATCATCCAGGTGTGCAGTCTTGGATGATCTGCAATTTCCTACAGCTAAACATTAGTAAGACTGAAGCCGTCGTCTTAGGCCCCCACCACAAACTCCATACCCTTGCCACCAATTCCATTCTCCTTCCTGGTGACTGTCTCAGGCTGAACCAGACTCTTTATAACCTCAGAAATTGACCCCAAGCTGAGCCTCCGACCCCCATATCCTCTCCAGCATAAAAAACGCCTATTTCCACCTCCATAATGTTGTCCACCTCTGCCTCAAACTCAGCCTATCTGTTGCTGAAACCCTCATGCATGCCATTGTCACCTCCAGACTCGACTGTTCCAATGCTGTCATGGCTGGCTTCCATCTTCCATCCTCTGTAAACTTCAACTTATCCAAAACTCTGCTGCCTGTATCATATCTCACGCCAAGCCTTATTCAACAACCACCCCTGTGCTCGCTGATCTACATTGGCTCCCAGTCTCCCAATGCTTCCAATTTAAAATTCTCATCATTATGTTTAAATCCCTTCATGGCCTCACCCCTCCCTAGCTCTAACTACCTCCAGCTCTACGACCACTCCCTCCCCCGTGAACTTTCCATTCCACTGACTCTAGCCTCTTGTGCTTCCCCTATCCCCATTCACCCCACGATTTGCTCTGGAATTCACTGCCTAAATGGCTCTGCTCATCCACCTCCTTCTCCTCCTTTAAAACCCGCCTTAAAACCCATCTCTTTAGACAAACTAATATCTTCTTCTTTGTCTTATCATCCATTTTTTCAGATTACGCTTCTACGAAACACCATAGAACGATTTTTCTATGATAAAGGTGCTATATAAATGCAAATTCTATTGTTCTTGTATGGTAGAGTAAATTAGAATACTAATGGGTTGTGCCATAACAGGAGGAGATGCAGGTTTGAGCTCTCTCACCACTAGGTTTCCAGTCATAACCGGTGGAGGTAGGTAAGATTAGCAGTTCAGAAATGATGCGTCTTCTGTTACTCATCACAGAGTTGCGTTGGCTTGTTTGTCCTCTTGTCTCAGAGAGACCAGAGGACTGGGGAGCGTAGATACAAATATGATGCCCTTATAGTAAAAAAGCACAAGAATGAAAAACAATTTCCTTGTTAATTAATTTATTATGCTGTTATCTTAATGTCTATATTTTTACATAGGTCAGAGATTCTGTTGGGATTGATTTTCAAGCAAAAAATAATATTTCTCCATATTTCCCATTGGTAGGTAAAAGCTTTCCTCTAGAAAATTTTTAATTAAAGTGTTCTTTGACTGCAAGGAACTTGACTTCATTTTCATTGTTATCAGCCTCAAATAGGGTCCCAATCGGCACCACATACAGCACGAACAGAGCGTAACAGGGACAGAGCTCCAAGTGCTCCAGGTGCTGTTAATTTAAGGTGAGATATTTAATAAATCAATATAAAATAGTCTTGATCATAGAAAATAGTAATACTTTTCTGCATGTATTCAGCCATTTTAAGTAACTACAGTGAAGCTATATGCTTAAATGATCAAGAACTCCAGCAACATTGCATTATTGGTTAATAAATTCTCAATGATTTAAAAGTAGCTGTTGTTATGCAAGTAATTGGTACTGAGTCTCAACATTCTTGGCATAAATCTAGTATTAAATTGTTTGTATAATATGAGCCTCTGAATGCCTGTAGTATAATACAAGCCTTTACCAATACTTCTGCCCCCCAAAAGCCAAGGGTCTGAGTGTATTTTCAGATTATTTCAGCTGGAGCCTATACAATGTGAATGGTCTCCGTTCAGTTTCTTTACTAGCACCAGTTCCACCCCACCCTCCCAAACCTGCTGGTAGACATGCACCATATAACATGATTGATGTGTTTTATTCGTTCACGAGATGTGGGCGTCGCTGGCAAGGCCAGCATTTATTGCCCATCCCTAATTGCCATTTCAGAGGGCAGTTAAGAGTCAACCAGATTGCTGTGGGTCTGGAGTCACATGTAGGCCAGACTAGGTAAGGATTTCCTTCCCTAAAGGACATTAGTGAACCAGATGGGTTTTTACAACAATCTGGTAGTTTCATGGTCACCATTACTGATACTAGCTTTTTATTTAATTTACTGAATTTAAATTCCACAGCTGCCATCGTGGGATTTAAACTCATGTCTCCGGATCATTAGTCCAAGCCTCTGGATAAAGGGCTTTGACCCGAAACGTTGACTCTAATTTCTCTCCACGGATGTTGCCTGGCCTGCTGAGTTTTTCCAGCATTTTCTGTTGTTACCTTTGGATTACTAGCCTAGTAACATAACCACTATGCTACCATTTCCGTTAACATGATTTAGGTGGTTTTAGCTGGCCTAAAAATGGATAAATCCCCAGGCCCGGATGAAATGTATCCCAGGCTGCTGTGTGAGGCAAAGGAGGAGATTGCGGGGGCTCTAACACATATATTCAGGACCTCTCTGGCCACAGGGGATGTGCCAGAGGACTGGAGAACCGCTAATGTAGTACCATTATTCAAGAAGGGTAGTAGGGAAAAACCGGGGAACTACAGGCCAGTGAGCCTAACATCAGTGGTAGGAAAATTATTGGAAAAAATCCTGAGGGACAAAATTTGTCTCCACTTGGAGAGGCAAGGATTAATCAGGGATAGTCAACATGGCTTTGTCAAGGGAAGATCATGTCTGACTAATTTGATTGAATTTTTTGAGGGGGTGACTAGGTGTGTGAATGAGGGTAACGCAGTGGATGTGGTATACATGGATTTCAGTAAGGCCTTCGATAAAGTCCCGCACAGGAGACTGGTCAAGAAGGTAAGAGCCCATGGAATCTAGGGTGCCTTGGCACATTGGATACAAAACTGGCTTAGTGGCAGAAGGCAGAGGGTGATGGTCGAAGGTTGTTTTTGTGACTGGAAGCCTGTGGCCAGTGGGGTACCACAGGGATCGGTGCTGGGTCCCTTGCTGTTTGTGGTCTACATTAATGACTTGGATATGAATGTAAAGGGTATGATCAGTAAGTTCGCGGATGATACAAAAATTGGTAGGGTGGTAAATAGCGAGGAGGGTAGCCTCAGTCTGCAGGACGATATAGATGGGTTGGTCAGATGGGCGGAACAGTGGCAAATGGAATTTAACCCGGAAAAGTGCGAGGTGATGCACTTTGGGGGGACTAACAAGGCAAAGGAATACACAATGAATGGAAAGACCCTAGGCAAGACGGAGGGTCAGAGGGATCTGGGTGTGCAAGTACACAGATCCCTGAAGGCGGCGGAACAGGTGGATAAGGTGGTAAAAAAGGCATATGGGATACTTGCCTTCATTAGCCGAAGCATTGAATATAAGAGCAAGGAGGTTATGATGGAGCTGTATAAAACACTGGTTAGGCCACAGCTGGAATACTGTGTGCAGTTCTGGTCGCCACACTACAGGAAGGATGTGATCGCGTTAGAGAGGGTGCAGAGGAGGTTCACCAGGATGTTACCAGGGCTGGAGCGCTTCAGCTATGAAGAGAGACTGGGCAGATTGGGTTTGTTTTCCTTGGAGCAGAGGAGGCTGAGGGGGGACATGATTGAGGTGTACAAAATTATGAGGGGCATAGATAGGATGGATGCTGAGGAGCTTTTTCCCTTAGTAGAGGGGTCAATAACTAGGGGGCATAGATTCAAGGTAAAGGGCGGGAGGTTTAGAGGGGATTTGAGAAAGAACTTTTTCACCCAGAGGGTGGTTGGAGTCTGGAACTCACTGCCTGAAAGGGTTGTGGAGGCAGAAACCCTCACAACATTTAAGAAGCATTTGGATGTGCACTTGAAATGCCATAGCATACAAGGCTACGGGCCAAATGCTGGAATATGGGATTAGATTAGACAGGGCTTGATGGCCGGTGCGGACACGATGGGCCGAAGGGCCTCTACCCGTGCTGTATTACTCTATGACTCTATGACTCTATGATTGATGTGTGTGCTGCTAGAATGGGTAAGCCACACAGACTCTGTGCTCCACTTCCATCCAAACTCACAGCATTACTACACAGGCACAGGTACCCATACCTGTACAGCAATACTCTGAATTTTATTTGAAGCCGGTAGTACAGGAAGTATAACAAGAAGGCTGCAAATGAAGCAGCACTGTTTAAATGCTACTTCACTGGCTCACTCAGTGGTATACAACAATATTGAGTGATGTCCTTATTGTGCACAACACTTAACTATCAGCCTTCTGAAATCTATTTGAATACACTGTGAGATTCATATCTACCAGACTAAAGATTAGCCTGTTTATTTTGATTTAATATATTAAAATATTGAATTCTTAATTTTAATAATCAAATAGATCACCTGATATCTCAGAAAGCACTGTATCTAATAACATAAATTGATATGGATGTGAAAAAATAAATTTATGTACACAACTTTTCAGTCATTATGCCTTCATTAGAGAGCATCTGCTGGAAAAGATAAGTTAATCCACTTTCCTCAGACAAGCATGTTTTCTCATGGGTTCTCTCTAAAAGAGGCCTACTTGCTGAAATACCCCTCAAACTTGCTTCTTTCCCTGCTTGCACTTAATACAACCTATATTACTATGTTATTTACAGCCACCATACTAGCACAGTCCCTGCTTCAGATTTCAATTTTGCACCCTCTTTATATAACAGAATTTCAGTAGAAGGATTTTTAATTCTCAGTGATATATTATAAGTATAGCTGGGCATTATCACATATATAGGGTAAGCCTATTTCCCAATTGCAAAGGATAGTCATTCTTCATTTGTTTAATCCTTTGTAAAAAAAAAATCATGTCCGTTGTATGTGCCAAGATACTACGTCCTCTTTTACATTTTGGAGGAATTGATTTGACTAAATCCTTATACAAGTCACACTAGAGTACAAGTCCCATCTCTTAATCTTTATGACTGTGTAATTTATGCACAATGTAACTTGGCGTGAAGCAGCAATCACCTGTTTTCAGATTAGTTATAGACTTCCTCACAAAAGTAGCAGCTTTTTGCTACTTAATTATTTACTTGGACATTCATATGGCATTGCAATATGGTAAAAGCTTCCACCTTGTTTTAAAGTCTCTTTATAATGATTTTGAAAATGCTGCTCTCCACAGGTGAAAAGGTAAAGATTCTGTAATGTGTGTATACAGCGAGGATGGGCAATAAATGCTAGACTTGCCAGCGACGCCCACATCCCGAGAATGAATTTTAAAAAAATGTAAACATTGACTTTTTCCACAAAAATTATTGATAAATGTTATATTGACTGTACAGCTAAGTGTAATGACAGCATTGCCTAATGGATCTTTGCCGTCAAACATAATTGCATTATAAGCATTGAATTTGTAAGACCTTATTAGAATTCTAGCTGAGCTGTTAATAAACTCATTCATATAATTAAATATTCTAGAAACCTGGGAGAAAAGTATGTATAGCCAAATAGCTTGGTGCTGCATAAATTTGTGAGGGCAACAGTCAAGAAATAACTCAAATTGGGATATATTCCAAAATCAGTATGAAGACGTTTATTATGAATGGAATCATCTATTAGTGGAAGAGACTTGGGCACCGAAGATCCACATGAGGTAGGGCTATCCTGGCATGAGCATGCCCACCTGGGACCTCGGCCGCTGATCCTGCCAAAGTCCACAGGGAGAGGGCCCCATTTTACATGCCAAACACTTGTGCCACTGTGAGTGGATTAGGGCACCCGCCATTGGAAACAGACCAGATAGTCCGATGGAGACTGCCAGCCTTCCCCCTGAAAGAAGTTATAGGTGCTGTGGCACCTTTTGTAAAGATGATGCTTTAAAATGATTGTTAAAGAAAAATAGATTTTTTTGTGGGATCCAGGCCATTACCCCAGCCTAAACCCTCATGTGGTTTCCCCTTCCACTGTTTGTCAGGTAGGCACCTATGCTAGGTCTCTCCCAGAGTCAGGAAAGTGGGAACTCTTGTCATAGAGAGTCCCTTGGCCCCGCCTTCTCCTGCATCGATGGCTTTGTTGGGGCCAACAAGCCATACTGGAAACCCTGGGGGAAGGCGGGGGCCCAGCATATGAGGCCTGGCCTAATTTCCAAACCTTCCAGTGCACTTCTGTCAGGTCTACAACAGCAATGCACTGGAAGGGCCACAGATTTCCAGCTGCTTGGTTTATCCACAATTGGAGAAACTGCGTCTATTATAAATTAAATGTACTGAGTGGGTCGCAGCATTCCATCTTAAAATATATTGAAAAGTTCAAGGCTTCATCAATGGAAAATCTATTTTAAAATTGTCAACATTTATCTGTAATACCTGTAGGTGGTGCTGAGACAAGGGTTAAATATCACATACCATTAACTGCTAAACAATAGCTGCTATAATATATTAAGAAGTTTTGAAAAAATTCTGGTTAAATCTGCATGCAGTTGCAAGTTCTGCCACAGAGCGTCACTATGGCGTCTCTATGTTGGTATAGGTAAGTAGGAACATTTGAATGTACATTATAATCTGTTTTTTAAAATCATTTTCCCTTTTACAGGTTTCCTGTACTACCCCCCGCGCCCCCCCCGCCACCCCCACCAACACCCAATCTGGCTGGTTATGATTGTGGTCCTTGCCGACCACTTCGGCTCTCTGGGAATCCTGGTTCCCAACCCCCGCTGGGTGACGCTCCACCTGCTGGTCGAATTCACTAGCCCCACTGGATCTCATTGCAGCTAGCGCCAATATCTCGCCCACCCCCCACTCCCTGCCGCTTCTGCTCTTTCCAGCGGCTGCTGCCCTGCTGAAAGTTCAGACTTACTCTATCCCACTGGCTCTTGATGCAACCTCTCCCTTCTTCCTCAGAGTGTTGCTAACCATCATTCCTCTGCCACCAACCTGATGACTCTTTATGTTTTTTCTTGCCACCTCCAGTGACCCACCCCCACCAATTCAAATACCTGTGCCTGTTATCGAACCATTTGTCACAGCCAGTGGTGCTGCCTAGCAGCCTTTCTCCAAGAAAACATTTTGTGGTGGGATACGCACACTAACATGGGTACCAACCCTGCATTCATCCATGGCTATTATCTGAGGGTGCGGGTGGGGAGGAGGGTCATTGCCACCAAAATGCTCTATAGCCCCATTACAGGAGCAGAAATCAATTTCAGGGCCACAAGCACATTAGATCACTGGAGCAACAAACATTGGGGTGACAGATTGAGGATTCAAAAGGATTTTGGAGGAAACAAAATAAACATTGGGGGAAAGAGAGAAATTGGGGGACAGATGGAGAGATTGGGGACAGAGATATTAAAGGACTACAGAGACATACATTGGGGACCAAAGGAGAAAGATTTTGAAGAGACGAAGAGAGATTGGGTAGACAAAAAGAGATATTGAGAGGAGACATGGAGAGAAATTTGAGGGTCAGAAAGACACATGCTGAGGGGACAGTGAAAGAAGGAGAAATTGGTGGAACAGACAAAGAGAAAGATTGGGCAGACAGGGCGACAGGCAGATTCAGAGGACAGAGAGAGGGAGATTTAGGATATAGCAAAACAGATGAGAGGACAGAGAGAGATTGGACGGCCAGATAGACTCACACTGGGGAGGGGCACACAGAGAAAAAGAGATTGGGCAGACAGAGAGAAATAGATTTGGAGAACAAAGAGAGAGATTGGAGGGCTGGAGAAACATGCAGTGGGTGGACAGAAACAAAGAGAAATAGTTGAGGGACACACAGAGAGAACTGATGGCAACACATGAAAGATGACACAAACATCAAGTGAGCAGAGGATTCACTATGAGCAAAGTGATCTACTAGTATATTATTAAAATTAGTATATCCTCTCACCTGTAAACACTTCCTATAAACCTTTCAATGTTAATTGTGTCCACACCCTGTTAAATTTGTAATTATTTCTGACATCTGTAGGTGGCGCTGCATTAGGATTTTTTTTTCCCATTTAGAGATCCCCTTAGTCAAGTTTTCCCAATCACAAAACCCCTGTGACTTTGAAATGACCCTGTTAAAAGAACATAATTCGAATAAGTTGCAGACTCTGCCCATCAAGTGGCAATGTGAAGCAGATTTGTCAACTCTAATCCAAAAATTTAGTTCTGCCATTTTTTCAATGCACTGAAATTTCTAATATCCAAAACAAAATAAAATAAAATAATTGTGTATCTCACAATAATATGATTGCATTTATTAATTGAATTATATTTTGTCTCACATAATGCCTCTATTAAAGTTTTTTTTCTTGAAGGCTTCAGCCTCTCCTGAAAGGCTGAGCTCGGATTTGATATTTTTGACCAGTGCTGTGTCACTGTGAGCTGAATTTGGATTGTGCAGTCTAAGCATGTGTACCTAATTTCCCAGGATGGAATATTTTTCTTCAGCTTCTAGCAGTTTCTTCTCAGTTGTTTTCAGAATTATTTGAACAAAAACTAATGGATAAATTTCAAAAACGTTATTGAGGTAAAATTTATATTGACTGCTTTTTAAAAAAAAAGCTGAGGCTGTATGTGTGTGAGAGAGAGAGAGCAAGAGTGAGAAATAATGACAGTGCATTTAATACACACCTGTTTTATTGACAGTTAGAAAGGACTAATGCTTATCTTACACCAGCGGGTCAGAGGTTCTAACTGCTAGCAGCTGAGACAGGCACACCAATACAGGAATGCATGCACAGCCTTTCTAATTTGATTTCTTTAAAAAAAATTACATTTTTAAAAGCAAACAAAGCATTTTGAGAGAAACAGAAAGGAAGGGAGGAAAGGAAAAAGGAAGGTAATGGGGAAGGGAGGAAGAAAAAAGTTTGAAGGTGAAGGGATCTTGTCCCTTGCCCTTGGGGGAGTGAGTGGGAGTTGAGGGTTTGGGTGGAAGGTTAAGGTCGAAGAACCAACAGCAAAGCAAGTGGAGGAGAGGGTACAGTGGTTGAGTGAGTAGTTTCTAGGGAAAGAGATGGCATAGCGCTGCGCACGAGAGGTTGGCAGGAGAGGGAGGAAATGGTAGGAAACTGAAGAGGTAGGGGACACGATAGGAGTGAGAGGGTGGGGGAATGCAAGATTGATTGGGGGAGGGAATAGGAGAGGAGCCACTCAGGGCCATATTTTTCTTACATCCCCCACCCCAATTGCAGCCTACAGCTGTTGATGGCTCCTCTCCATGCCACCCACTACCTCCTGCCCACAAGAAAAGGATAGAGAAAGAAACAGAAGAGGGCAGAGAGAGAAGTAAAAAAGACTTAGGGAGAGAGAAGCAGCAGAAAATAGAGAAAAGCAGAAGAGGAGAGACAGAGAGAAACAATAATATGAAGACAACAAAGACAAACGAGAGACTGTATTCTCCAACTTACCATATGGAATACCACAAGAGATTGACTAGTTTACCAAACAATTGTAGCAAAGTAAAATAAGGCTGGCATCAGTGTCCAGTCAGGAAGGTAAAAACTTACAGAAAACTATGTAAGAATGTCAATAATGATTAAAAAAAACTTATATTTCAAGAAAAATATGTTCTAACAGTTGTAAGTTTAATAACCTGCTTTCCTCAGTATGGTACCTACTATTATCTATAAAGTCAGAAAACAAGTCCCTCCTATGGATGCTTCACTATATTGATAGTGTATTACAGACATTTCTATAAGGACTTCCTACAGAACCACTTGATCACATCTGCAGCAAGGGAACTGGGAAAGCAATGATCTGAAACATATGTAGCTGCTTGTAAATGAGTTCATACAAAAGAAATGGGTGAATGTGCTGGAAAACCCCAGCCTGTCTCCATATTGAAACTTCATAGAGAGTGACTTTGGATCATCTGAGGGACTTAGGAACCCGCCAACTATAAGGAGTGATTGAAAGTGCAACTCTGCTAGTCCTTTGGTTGATTCCAGATGAATGCAAGCTGAGATCAAGTCTGAGTTGCTCCGGTAGAGTTTGAGTGTCTATATAGTTTAGAACGTGATGATTTTTCTTCAAAATTTCTATCTTCAGAGTGCATTAAACAAAGAAGTATCTTTTTTATTTTTCTCATATATTGCTTCTGTATATTGCTAATACCACCGAGCCCTTTGACTCACCATGTACTTTAGGGATTGGTTATTTGTTTTTTGCTGCAAATTCCGATTTTTTGGTAACATTTTAAAAACTCTAGACTTTAAAAATTGATGATGATTTTCTTTAATTCACATTTATTTTGATAAAATGACTGACATCCTAATGTATAAATATTCCAAAATGATCCAAATGTTGGAATTCAAAGAAAGCTGCATGAGCTGGCATATTTTGGAATAAGAATATAATAAGTGTTAATTATGCAATTCTGTGTGGCTTCACGCATTTGATGTCTGCATTATATCTCAAAGTGGATTATGCATTTTAGCTAATAACAGCAACATCTGAACTGTGTCCAACACGGCAGTTTTCAAGTTGCATATGACATTTAAGTTGTAAATACACTTAAAGTTGTGGGATGTTATTAAGAGCGTGTGTGAATAAAAACACTGGGAGTGCTTGTAAAACAGTTTCAGGCCTATTGTAAGGGAGGAATAATGGATTTCTCCGAAGCCGTTTTGATTTTATGCATGTGCAGTGCCATTGTGAAGTTGTAGCATTGTGCAGCTTTCAGTGGCATCATTTATCATTTCAACACCTCACCCCACCCCTCCCCCCCAAAAAATCACACACAAAACACTTCTATCCGGACTTGCTTATGTCCCTTGCAAACACTGAGGCAGAATCAATGATAAACTACAATGGAGTTTTGTCACTTAATGTGACATGCAGAAGATTGGCAGATTTATGCAACTATTGCTACTGGCTTTACTTTTTGGGGAATAGCGTAATGGCACTGGCTCTGTTTTTATTCTGCAGTTCTTTTGAGTCTTATGCTTAAACCATAGGAATTCTGAAAGCAGATCATCAATGACAGTACTTTATTCAATGATTAGAGATAATGTTATCGCTATAATGTGACAGAAGATATTGGTACCTTGCAGAAATCCTGACTTTATAGGAGAGGACAAATTCTTTAAAGTCACATTGTACAATTTAATTTCATCCTTGCTGCTCCACAGCTGAAAGACCTGGTGGTTAATTTTGTTTTTCATCTAAGTCTAAGCACAACATGCATGGGATTCATTCTTAGCTGCTGCAATTTTGCTTAACCTTTCACTATTTTTCAAACTAAATTATTCTGTGCAATATGGTGGACAATAAGGACAAAATCTTGATTCACTCCAACTTATCAGTCACAATTAATCAAACTTAACAATGGAAATAATGATGTGTTCAAAGAATCTGAATGCTCTAGGTCATTTCTAGGGCAGCCTTCTTGTCTCTTTTTAGCTTATAGCTTTTAGAAAAATACTGTTTTCTAAAATCTGACTAAAGAAAACAGTGTGATCCCAGCAGTAGTCAATCATGTATAAACTGTGCAGCATGAAATCTTGAAACTGGATCATATACAAATTCTAGCTATAGGTTATGTTTCTGTGGTTTCATGAGAAGCTTATTGTAAGATTTCCAATTCCAATGCTAGCAAAAGGGCTAACCTGCAGCTTGAGCTGGTTACACGCTTTAGTTAAGTGCTCCCACCCACTGCCTTTGGGTCTGTGCAAGGTCTGTGACCTGTTTAGAATTTTCAAGTGAAATGTCATGTTGCCCCTCCCAAATGGGAGTTTCTGCTCTCATTTGATCAACAAAAAACGATTGGGGACGGTAAAATCTGTGTCTCTGTATTGTAATGTGGAAAAGTTCACAAAAATGCACCATGCTAAAAAGCTAATACTTATTATATTACCAGTGAAATCTCTGTAAAACAATAAACACAGAATTTAGCCCTTTGAAAACTGAAATATAAATATTTTAATGCATGTCAAATACAAGAAAGCATAAATACAAGATTTGTAAAAAGTTATTCATTGTGTAGTTGTATGTTATTTATATATGAATTAACATGGTTATCTTGCAATATATGAAAACTATCATGCAGCTTATGTAATGTCATTATTATCCAGTTCTGTGTAGTTTTTTAATGTATATATGGCAAAAGTAACTGCAACTTGAGGAAGAAAAGTAGCATACGGCAAAGAATCAGCTTTGACTCTAATTAGTAGAAAAAAGATCACGCCTAAAATTGTACTGCATCATCCAAGATTACATTGAATCTGCGAGAAAGTACGCCAGCAAAACAAAAATCCTAGATTAATAGAGGATATACAATGGACACAATTACCATATCTGATCTTATCCTAAAAGGAAAGATGGTCAAAATTGTAAAGTGAAATAAACTTGTCATCCTTTGATTTCCTTTCTCCTGCTTTGTTTCTTTTCAGTTTATCAAAACATTAATTTTAGAGATTGGAAACTTACTAAAGGTGGCTAAGCCTTTTAATGATGTCATTAATACATAAAGCAATAAAAGTGTGTGAGGACATCATAAAGAAATAGAATACACAGATCTGGAAATAGCAATATGCCCAGTTTATTCCAGTACTGAGCAAAACTTTGAAATCTTCCTGATGAGTGAACAAATTAGGTTTTCAACTATTCCTCGCTATTTAAAAAGGTGCTGAATAATTTTGTTTAAATAAACTAGAAAAGAACAGCTAATTAGTTCAGATGGCCATTTGTATTGGAAGCTGCATCCTGATGTGGTTTGCCACTGCCTGGCCCCAGCTCCATTACTGCAGAAACCATCTTGTCTTTTTGCAGGAACTGTTCAGACCTTCTTCCTCAGCTACTGCAGGAAGATACCAGCACACATAAAATTAGTCACGTAGATTGATTCTGCCATAGCACTGCTTGCATTTGCATTGATAGCAAAAGTGGCAGTAGTATTGGAGGAGTGGCTGAAAACCAACTTTAATGGTGGTGACTGGGGACCATCTTTGACATCAACAAGGCCATTACATTTACATCAGGAGGCTTCCTCCTATTGCTGCCAACCTCCTAATGTAAACTGCAGTATAAGAATCTTTCATCCCATTCTTTCATTTTCTGCCTTTTATTCCCACCTTCCTCCAAATTCTACCACCTAGAAAATCTTATTGGTGATAAAATATTGGGCCGGAGTACGCCACCGAGCTGCGAAAAAATACGAACCTACCTGATGACGGTCCTCCTATGAAAACTTGCGGTCTGACGCTACGTAATGGAGGGCAGCGTAATGGCCAAATTAAGGACGCAGCCTGTGCGGAAGCGCACCTGGGATCACATGGGCCTAGTCCTCCAATCAGAAAACAGAATTAGATTTGACATATTTCAGAAGGGAATCCCGTAATCAGATTTAATGGAATGCCGTAATCAGATTTTGTTACAATTTACAGGATTTGAATTTAATTCCTAATTAGCTTCATTCCACCAACTTCAATAAAAATTTAATTTTGCTGATAATTTTAACGACATCATTAAAACTCAGATTTTTGCAGAAACAAGAAAAACTCATTTGATACAGTTAAACTACATAATTTCCGAGATGAAAATGTTTAAACCATGCCTCAGGTATCCCCTTATGCTGATGCAAACAGGCCCTGCGCACACAATTGCTTAGCAGTTGGTGGGCAAATAGCCCAACTCTGCACCAGCAATTGTTTTTTCGTGGGCCGTGCGGATGGCCTGTCAATGTGTACAGATTGAGCGCATGCGGAAATCCCGAACTTGCGGTGAATTTCAAAGGAGGTATGATGGCGTACTGTGAGAGTACACCGCCATACCCACCACAAAATCCGGGCCATTAAATTTGAGAGAATCATTTTAGCCCTAAAAGTACTTTCATGACTAGGGCTTGAAACTAAAGTGAATATAATACTCCATAATACCATACAAGGACATTAAAGGGTTGGGAATTCGCTGTTGTAATGAAATTTGCCATTGGCCTCTGTTTGGAAAAGACTGAGGGGTCAATTTTAAGTGAGGCGGGCTTTGAGGCGTGCGGGGGGTTAAAATTGTTAAAACTGGTGGGCGGGTGGGCGGGACCCCCCCCCAACCTGGTTCCCGACCCCGAGCCATTTTAGCCCAGGCGTGTCTGATGGTCCCGAATCAGTCCTGCCTCCAACAGGCGGGACTGGTCTTTAAGGCCCTTAATCAGCAATAATTGGCTTTTATAATGACATTTTAACAGGCCCTTGCATTTTTAACCCTTTTCCCACGTAAAACACGCCTGGTGGGGATCACGCCTGAGAAACCTGGTGTGAGCACTATTGGCTTGCTGACTATCAGCTGCAGGTCAACCATTAAAGAGGATATTTGACCAGTCATCATTTGCAGGTGGCAGGACTTTGTTGCTTCAGGCCTGGGGCAACTTTTACCAGGCTTAACCACACCTTTGGAAGGTTGGAGCCTCACACACATCTCCAGTGTGAACTCCTGGGAAACCCCTCTCGCCACCCTCACTCAGCGCTTCCTCAGCGGAGGCATATGCCAGAAGCATGGAGGCCATTTTTCTCCTTCCCTTCTTGGCATTAGAGGAGCTTGAGCACCAGTCGCGGCAGCAGCAGAACCAGGAACAACAGCAACACTAGCAACAGCAGCAGGAGCGATAGGCTGCTGCTCACCCACCTGAGGCAGCACAGACCAGAAGGGGCCAGCACATGGAAGCCCGTCAGCGCAGGAGATACCCCCCAAACAGGGCCTACAGACACAGGGTCAGCTACCTCAACATGACTGAGCAGCAGTGCCAAAGGCGGCTCCGACTTTCGCGACAGGTAGTGACTGACACCTGCGCAACAATACAGCAAGACCTGCTGCCCAGAGGATCAGGTGGACACTCCTTACCAGTGGCCATCAAAGTCACCACCACACTCAACTTTTTTGCCTCAGGCTCATTCCAGGGATCATCAGCAGACATCAGCGGCATCTCCCAGTCGGCCGCACACACTTGCATCATGCAGGTAACCGATGCCCTCTTTGCCCTCGCGCACAATCACATCCATTTCACTAGGGATTGCGCAAATGTGACGGCACGAGCGGTTGGATTAGCTCATCTGGCAGACTTTCCAAGGGTGCAGGGCGTCATTGACTGCACACATGTGGCCTTTAGGGCACCCCATTGCAATCCAGGTATTTTTGTCAACCGCAAGGGCTTCCACTCCCTTAACGTTCAGCTGGTGTGTGACCACAAGAAGGAGATTTTGCATGTTTGTGCCAAGTACCCTGGCAGTTGCCATGACTCCTTCATACTGCGCCAGTCTAGTGTGCCTCCGCTATTCAGGCCGCCAGACCAACTACATGGATGGCTACTTACTTGGAGACAAGGGCTATCCCCTGAGGACTTGACTAATGATGCCGTTGAGGAGGCCAACCAACGAAGCTGAGGAGCGCTACAACTCCAGCCACATTTCCACCAGATCCATAATCGAGCAAACCATCGGCTTGCTGAAGATGCACTTCAGATGCCTGGATAGATCAGGTGGAGCCCTACAGTACTCAGCAGCCAGGGTCTCCAGAATCGTCATGGTTTGCTGTGCACTCCACAACATGGCACAACGTCATGGCTTGCAGATTCCTGAGGACAAAGTGGCTCCTCACATACCCTCCTCAGATGATGATGATGATGATGAGGAGGAGGAGGAGGGCAAAAACGAGCATCCTGCAGAGACCCATCAACCAGCGGCAGCATTACACGAGAACATTGCTGCCCGGGATGCAAGGAACGCACTCATCCTAGCCAGATTTGCTTAGCCTAGTAAATCAAACTCTTTTGCCTCGCAGCTTCTTACCTAAGCATCGACAATGGCCAAACCCTGCGGATTCCTAGCTATTTGACCAGCATCCTGACAACTGCAAGTAATCCTAAGCCGTCAATGTGAAAGCACCATTCGCGAAATGACACATGCCAGAACTGCAACAGTTGCCATCAGAATTTTTATGCACAAGAACCAACTGATGGCATTTTTACAATATACACAACATTTCACCAAGTGACTACCCTTATGACTATTTGTGCTTTATTTTCCTCTTACACGTGCTCCTACGTAGTGGTTCCCCTGTGGCTTCAGCAGATGTGGAGGCCCCTTGCTCACTTTCCTGCTGTTCCTGTCTCGACACCTTTGGCAGGCGTCCTCTGGGGTGGCGAGCCTGTGAGGGCTCATCAGCAGTCTGCTGCTCCTGCGGCTGTGCAGGGGTTGAGATGTCTATCTCACTTGGGTGTGGACTCCGGCGGGGCTCTGACCGAGGGCTCTGCAGTGGCATGGAAGTGTGAGCGCTTGGAGAGGAACCCCCACTTCCTTGAGGCCTGCCACTAACCTCCCTCTCATGGGTCAGTTCCCCCTCCAGGCCTGCAAGTGGCTTGAGAGCACCTTGCTGCACATCAGGGGGGCCATGGGGACCCGTATCTGCAATGGCAGTCCTACTCAGAAGGACTTCCATGAAGGTCTGGTTTCTCTGTTCAATAGATGCCCATCGCTCCTCAAGAGATGTCAATCTATTCTGAACACTCATCATGTTTTCCAT
Organism: Somniosus microcephalus; assembly: GCF_052327205.1. Classification (NCBI taxonomy): domain Eukaryota; kingdom Metazoa; phylum Chordata; class Chondrichthyes; order Squaliformes; family Somniosidae; genus Somniosus; species Somniosus microcephalus. Next base: position 71,219,352 of record NC_140991.1, read on the forward strand.
ACCCTGGCAACTAACCTCCTCCATGGCCGTAGCCCTCCTCTCCTCTACCGTAGCCAGCCTTACCACGGGGGCAGCAAACATTTCCACATAGGTAGCCATCCTTTCCGTGTTGATGCGTTCATGTGCCACTGACTCCACAAAGGCTCTGCTCATGTTCGCTATGGACTCCTCCATTCGCTCCACACTCGCAGCGACCCTGGAGACAAAACCTGCCAGAGACTCCTGCATCTGTGCATGGAGTTCCATCACTTCTGATCTTATGGATGGACCCAGAGGCAAAGGGTCGACATGCAGCTGAGCCGAGCTGGCAGAGTCCTGCGCCCTCTGACGAGGACTCTCCACTGCTGTCCCTGTCTCCACAATCTGCTGATGCGCACTTGTGAGCTGTGATACACCAGGTGACAACACTACTCTATGTCCCGAAGGTCCCCCCGAGGTGTGAGTGTCTGCGCTGGTGCTGGGTGTGCTTATTTCTGCTGACGCTGTGCCCTCAGAGGTTGCAGATTCCTCTGAGGAGTCTGGAATTTCAGGCTCTTCCTCCTGCTCAGTGGGGACGGGGGCTCTCGATGGTCCTGTGGGGGAGTCAAGGAAAAAGTTAGAGATGTGATGCCAAGGTTACATGCACATTGCATTTTGCAGATGATCATAAGTCCATATGATGTAGCTTCAGAATCATTATCAGCGACTCATGCAATGTCAATGAGAGAGATGGAAAACTATTCTGTCACCAGCTTGCGGGGATGCACCTGTCTGTCCTTCCCCAACTTCCGCATCTGTATCAGCCCCGACAATCTCCAGGACGGCTTCCTCCCAGGGGGTGAGCTGGACTAATGAGGGTGGCCCTCCTCCTGTCCTGGCTCGCTCTCTCCTGTTGTGAGCTCTCTTCTCCTGCAATGAGGGAGACAAGTGGAGGTTGAGTGAGAATGAAGGAGTGAGTGTAGAGATTGCATAGCATAGATACTTAGAAGGAGACAAAGATGGAGTGAGGTTGCAAGACCAAGGGCCCGCCCTGTGTGTTGTCAGTTGTGTTCAAAGCATCAGTGAGAGGGAGTGTGAGGGCTGCATGGTCGAATAGTTAGGTGAATGTGAGCAGAGAGAGAGAGGGAATGGCTAAGGGTGCATGGATGTGAGTGTCAAGTGGGATGTGGAGGAAGAGATTGCTAAAGCTGAGTGCTGGTGAGGAAAGGCAATGGGGATCAGATTGAGGGCGATGGAAACTTCATACTTACTTTTCCAATGCGATGAAGGTCATGGAATCTTTTCCTGCACTGCATCCAGGTGCGCCGTGTGAGCCCCAAGGAGTTGACTTCCCCAGCCACCTGTAGCCACACAGCCTTGGTCTGACTGGGAGGCCTCTTCCTCCCTGAAGAAGGGAACAGGACCTCCCTGTGGGCCCTAGCCCCATCCAACAATGCCTGCAGTGATGCCTCATCTAATTTAGGCGCAGCTCCTGCCCTCCCGCTGGCCATTGTTCCTGCAGGCTCCTGTGCCATCATAAGGGGAAAGCCTGGACGCCTGCAGAGGAAGCAAGGCTTGCTGTGGACCTTAAATGCAGCAGCAATGATGACGTCATCGGAGGGGACTTGCAGTCATGAAAAACCCATTTACAAAGGCTTCCCACACGTTGGAAATCAATTGGCCAATTGAGTTAAAATTGCATCAATCTCACACATCCATTCAGATTCGTGTGGGAATCACGAAATTCGGGGAACCCAACAATTGCCCGCACCTGAGTTAAAATCGACCCCTCTTTGTCAGTTCAGTTCTATGCAGCAGTTTGTAAGAAAGAACCTTCACTTATATATCATATTTCACATCCTGAGGATGTCTCAAAGTGCTTCATGGGAAATGAGTAGCTTTTGAAGTGTTGTCATTGTTGTTTTGTAGGCAAAGATGGCATGTAATTTGTGCACAGCAAGGTCCCACAAACAACAAAAAATAAAAGAACCAGTTAATCTATTTTGGTGGTGTTGATTGCGGGATGAATGTTGGCTCACTGCTGTTGTTGTCAGTGCCCTGAAATATTGTGTCTGCCTGAGCAGAGTGGATGGGGCATCAGTTTAAAGTCTAATTTTAAAGGCAGCATCTCTGACAATGCAGCATTCCCTCTCTACTGCATTGAAGTGTCAGCCTGATGTGCTCAGGTCTTGGAATGGGGCTTCAATCTCCTACCTTCTGATTCAGAGGTGAGATTTCTACCACTGAGCCAAGCTAGGAACCACTGCAATAAAGCACTCATATATATCAGTGTTACAAATTTGGGACTGCCTTAGATACCTGCTCAGGTTTAGTGGCATCAGTCGCTCTGAGCATCTTACTTTTATGAGAGTTGACTCACACTGCCCAAAATCAACTTGAGGTGTAACAGTAATACTCCCTTATGACCTGACCCAGATATATGTGTCTTTTGCACATGTATTTCTTCAATCACTCTGAAGCCAGACTGAGCAAATACGGTGAGCTGAGGCTTGATACAAATCACTAAACTGCTTTATTTTACATCGAGTTAACATAAAGAGTAATAGTTATGATCAGATTCAATTAGCTCAATCGGTACAACTTATCTTTGTGTAATGATATAAAATAAAGAGTATACCATGCTTCCCCACATCAGTGGGTCATCATACTTGACTTAAACAAGATGTCTTCTAACTATCCTCCATCATTTCTAACCGCTTCACATCAGTGAAGGCCCTCACATTTTTGCCTATAACAAACCCTGATTTTTCTTGCAGCCTTTGTGATTCAAAACGTGTGTTGTGATGTCCCTGTCTGTTGTTTCATTTCCTTCTTCACATACACAGAGAGATCAAAGAGACATCCAACACAACAACTGCGAGGTGTTTAGTTTACCTGGACAAGCTAATGAATTGTTTATTGTATAATCTTTGTGCAAAACAACTTATATTTAGTATATTAACCCCCATTCATATGGGTGCCTTTGTTTTACACTAAAATCCTGTTGCATAATTAACAGTAATAATGCTAGTTTAGGCTTTACATTTTTACCTTTAGTATAAATGAAATACACAGTGAAGAACAGTGGAATACTAAAGCTATTTCACTCAAGAATAAGGCCTTTATAACCCAGGATGAGGAAATTCCCTAGTGGGTTGTGAGATATTCCTCACTTGTGGAACAAACAGCTTGTCTCACTTTTTTTTCATTCTTTGTCAACCATTTTAAAACAAAAGATGACAAAGCGCAGCAGTCACCTTGAACCCTCTTCCTTGGAAGTAAACGAGTGAGGGCAATTAGCCATCACTTTTTGAACCAGGCTTGGCAGAACATTCATGAAACTATCAGAGATCTATGACACCAGTACAGCCAGGTCTTTCTGTGCTTCTAGCAGCAGCCGGGGTGATATTCATGAGACATCGTTCTTTGTTACAGTCGAAGCCAGCTAGTTTGGAGCTAGTTTATATTGCAGATTTTGTGTTGATTTGATATTCTTTCATATTGTACTAATACAGATTCTGTAGATAACTCAATTTTTTGTCAATCAGTTTATCCTCAGATTGCTTATCAGAAGGGCTGAATTTGAACCCATAACACAGAAAGGCTTACCCACTTTGCCACTCAGTCACTTGAACTTTAATGTGAAAGTTTAGAATGCACTTCCATGATCTAGGCTGCCTTTTAAGTGTTTAATTTTGTATAGGGCCGACTGCCCCATCAACTCTCTTCTAACATTACAGTTTTGAGAAAGAACATTGTGGACACTAGTTGACCAGAGAGCACTGTGAGCGGGACAGTATAACTTCGTGCTGCCTCCTCAGAAGGCACGTGCCTGTTCCCGGCCGCACCTACAGGGTACTCTCTATATTTCTGTCCTGATGCGCCAAATCTGAAATAGGTTGGATCCAATAAACTGGGATTTTAAAAATGTTCTTATTCCTGAGAGAAAACTGAAAGAATGGAAAATGTGACATCTTCTTGGACGCTGTGAAATAATTATAAATATATCTCAACCCTGCGATGTGATTGTGCAGAGTTTAAGCATGGGCAGTACTGTATTTATTTATTGCTGAAGTAGGCATTGAACATTCTCCCTGGGAAATGGCCAGTGTTATACAAGTTATTGTTATAATCAGTGTCAAATGAATTTGAAAATATATTTGAAAGTGAGTTTCTTTTAAAACGCTGATGCTGGATAAGAAACGTGTCATTGATGTGCACACTGCCACCTAAGTACCAAATAAGAGTCGGCTTCGGGAATCATTTCCCAGTATTCAAAAAATTCGCTGGCTCATGATTTATTTCTACTTTTCTGTATTCACAGATCACCTGATAATTAAACCGCAGTGCTGGAAACCCACCTCGCCCACTCCAATCGACAGGCTTAAAGCAACGAATTAACAGTTCATCAAGTAGTCAGTACCAGCGAGGACCGTTTTTAATACATGGGATGGATTTATAACTGAAAAATATAAGCGCACGGTGTCCAGTGCCAACCGTGGAATTCTTAATGAATGACGCGCAAAAAAAAATGCAGTCTTTCTCGTCGAGCTGTTTTTTCTTTATTCCCCTGAAGTTCACAATAGGACCTGCATAAGTAATGGCCCTGCTGAAATAAATACAATTGTTCAGTTATACTGCAGTTGCATCCGTTTTTCTACAGAACACAATTGAAATGGAAACGGTAAAGCATTCAAAATTAGTTATTGAACGCAAAATTGCAAAAATGTACTGTGGCATTAAGTAAATGCCCTCTACAGAATACATAGTAAGAACCTGGTGAGCGGGCTTCCAACAATTTTCTTCAGTCTTTTTGCAGTAGGTCGTTACGGTGGCATAAGCATTAAAGCCACTTATAAACAATTGTGGTGTCTGGACGGTTCATTTTTCTGACACTGTTAAGGGATTGCTATTATTACTTTGCTAAATCATTTGAGTATTTTGATATGAATATTCAGTATTCACCCATTTGAAATCTGTAGTAATGCTATGTTTGTCTTGTACATAGATGTTGGTCCACCCAGACCAAACAGCGCCAACTGGTTGTACAGGGAAGAATTTACACTCTGCCGACTCTCACTTCTGACACAAAATTCTTTTATTTCTCCCAATTGTGTAGTGCAACCGGTGGCGGCTGCTGCAACAGCAAGAAGGTAAAAGATGTTTGAAAGATTTGAATAGTCAAACGCTTTCGTTTTCTAATGCGTTTGTCATGGTAAAATACAGCCCCTGTCTTTCACCCTCTCATAAATCAATATCGTTAGACAGAAAGTTTTATGGTGAGTTTAACACTAATTTAAATATTTAATAGGGAATTCTCAGTGTTGTATTTTAGCAGGCATTCGGGTGTTATCACAAAGAGTTTTTTTTATTAGATTACTTATTAAAATATTTTGCCGTTTTGGAGTCACGTTCTCTTTCCTACCGAGAGTTTCAAGTTGTAACCATACGGAAACGTATAGATTCGCGTATCGTTCGCCCTTCGCTAATGAACTACACACACTTTCAACTGGAACTTTTAACCATATATGATGATGGATTACAACCAGAACTGTATGATGCTCGACAGTCTTTCAGCAGCAGCGCTTCTATAAAATCAAACCAATACGCCATAATTTTATGGAAATACTGGTAGTTTTAGGACCTATAATTGTTTTAACCAAATAAATCATTAATTTGGGTGATGCGGGCTCAGGGGGGAGCTGGATTAATGACACTGCTGAGCCGGGTCCCTGAGCTGCTCACAACCAGTCGAAATTCACCGAGAGGGTTAATCCTAATCGGGCTGGATCTCTTCCCAGAGCTGGCTCTCAGCCATTTCCACAAATCCTCCATGCAGACTAAGTACCTCTACAATCAGACCTTCAACCCAAGCAGAGACCTTTAAACCACAACATTTAGCAATTTCTACAAACTCTGGGTGGAGAATCAAATCCAATTCTCCACCATAGACATTAATTGTCTGTTGAGGAGTTGGATAAGATAGACAAAGCATCGTTTCATCAAAAATGGGGCTATAAAATATTAATCTACGAAGTGATTAGCATATCGCTAGAACATTTCAAATAATATTTTATTCAGTAGCATTAGTGACATTATTCCATTACACCCATACAAAAAGCAGTCTCCTTGGTCAGCGATGTTTCATTGCCTCCTATTCTGAAAGGGAAGATCTCCATCAGAGTAATTCCTTTACACTGTTCACTTCTTTATGACAACAGGTTTGTAACAACGCTGTAATAAAGAATTCGACTTCATCATCGAATATATATATATATATATAAGAATTGTTAAAACTTGACTATTTTTCTTCCTTTTGGCCAAAATTGAGGAAAATGTGTGTCTATAAAATATAATGTATCAATAACCAACGTGAAGATATCTATCATCTGTGTTCGTATATTCAATAGAAATAAAAGTGCGGACACTTCCGAATCTGATCCGGTCAATGCTGATTTTGCAATCATAATAATGAGCCTGAATATTCAAAATAAACAGTTTGGATAAGGAATACATGATGATAAAACATACCACTGTATTTAAACATGCAACTCGTAAACTTCTGTTTATCATTTATGAAACCAACGATGCAGAAGTTTCACATCTTATCATTTATTTTTATTTTTGGAGAAACACATCTACTTACCTATTTCGCCCTTGCGATGAGAAATGCATTCATCGCTACTCGCAGCTGCATTAGTCTCGCAAAAAAAAAAATCCCTGCTGAGAAATGCAAATAATAGGAAAAACAGATCGGTTGGATAGCAAAGTAATTAATGCCTAAAAGGGCTTAGGGCTGGTTTGATAGTTGTCTTTTGAGGATGAGACGAGCCCGGTGAAAAATGACGCATGCTTTTGCACTTCGGGAGCTGGCAAAGCCCCTACTTCATAGAGCTGAACAAAAGAGGTCGACTGAGCTAGATAGGTTGTAACGAGTTTCTATGTCCCCCAGCACATTAAGAGCATCATGGAAACATGTGTATCGAAATACTTTCTGCGGAATACTGTGGGTGAAAGAGAAGCTTTAATCGGCGGTCTCGGGTCTTGGAAGTGCAAAGATTGACTGAAAAATGAATTATGTCACGAGCAAGATTTTCATTTCGTTATTACTAATTTTATAATTTTCCAAGTTAAATGAAACTTAAAATATATATTTATGCATAAATCGCTACATATGATATTGTTTAAAGTACCTATTGGAGAGTTTGCCGTTTATTTTTAATCGATTTGAAAATGGGTAGCACATGTTGCGAGACCTCACTGTTTCTGAAAAATATTCATCATTTAAAAATCCTTGTTGGAAATTATCCTGCTGGCTTGTTAATTTGTGTCGTGTATTGCTCCCTCGGTGACTGAATCTCTCCTATCCGTGGCGTGCACGGTGGTTTTTAACCTCGTCGCAAGATGCGCCTGAAAAGTTAAAAGATACAAAAATACTATTCTATCGCTTTAACAAAAAAAACCAGCTAAACACTAAACAAGATCTTCAACTTGACCTTGGAAAGGGGTTTTGTGCCTCTCGCCAATCTATCAAATCCACGATCCATGACAATGATGCATTTAAAAGTATTGTCAGATGAATGGTTTGATAAATTCACTGCTGAAAACATTGGGGTCATTTGTAATGATATGTTCAAAAAGTAAGTCTGTTCAGCAAAAAGTTTTGTGACACGATGTAAGAAAATGAATCGCCAAATCAGCACTGTAATATTTTTCAGGACCAAAAAAAAAGTTGGGAACAATACTTCTCATATTTAACGCGATATTTAGATGCTTTGGTTAGGAACAAAAGTCATAGCAAGACGTCTTTATGGCTAATTCAGTCAAAGGCACATCCCTGGTTTTCCCGCAGAAAGGTCACTGTCGTTGTGTTTGGTCCACCGAGGGGGTGTTTTCAGATTGAAAACTGAGCCAGCTGTCTCTGTCATACTCTCGCCATTGGAGAGCACCAACTGTGCATGGTTGTTAGCCACATTCTACACCTGCAAAATCTACCGATTACCAACACTTTTCAATTTTTAACATTGCATAAACAATGTAAGCAGTGGCTGACAGCGTTTGACCGTGTTAGCAACTCTGGTAGGTACCAGCCTCGCAACTGCGTGTGCTGCCCCATTGAGTGGCCTCAGTGAGCGGAGATCAAAGGGGCTTCAAACAAGTGTAAAAAGTTTGAAAACAAACTGACCAATAACTGCTCAAGGCAATCTCCCCCCCCCCCCCCCCATCCCAGTTTAATTACCAATAGTTTTACTTCTGAACTTTAATTGTAAGCGCTTTGGGGCAGTTGACTGGATAAGTGAACTGTCACAAGTGTTTGCAATTCAATGTATGTGAGATATATGCATTTAATACACGATGCAAAACTTTATTACTTTACACATTACAATGTGTTCGGATGCAA